>NW_008751661.1:4169341-4180212 GCF_000715545.1 Opisthorchis viverrini
ATATATATATATATATATATATATATATATATATATATATATATATATATATATATATATATATATATATATATATATATATATATATATATATATATATATATATATATATATATATATATATATATATATATATATATCATACCATACACCATATCATATTACTATCACTCCCCTAAACCAGACGTCCCGTCCCCTTTGGTGTGGACTCACCAGAATAATTACGCCAGGATGGGAGAAGGACTGTTCAAACAAGTGATGTGAATATGAACAATACACACCCCGCAACCCCCCACAATAAGTATTTATTCCTCCACATTAAATAGATCCGTGTTTCGGGCACGCAAGTCTACGCCGTTACGCTGATTTATTAAGGACTGTCTAATCGTTTGTCTAGATCATAACAAACGTGGAACGCATACTCGGAGAGGGAAAGGTAACCGATCCCATAAATAGTATGGACAGCCAAGAGGTAGATTATCACTACATTGTTCAGCGGCTGAGGAAAAGATCAGGAAGCCCTTCATTCACTGATTGTTCCCAGTAACACAAGCTAGCACGACTTAATGTATCAGATATGTTATCATTTTCATTTTTGAACTCCGGAAAAAACGTTCTGACAAATGGTTCTGCCGAAAAATGACTCCCCAGAAGTGCACCTTGTCCATTTAGATCGACATATAGGGTACACTCCCTAGACTGGTTGGCTGCGTTCAGTTTTTGCAGATCATTCGATCGTGCAGCACTCAGCTTTTGTGCGACGAAGACGCTTCATAAATGAAAATCCCCCAACCATGTACACATACGGATTTGGATGGTTACTAAATTCGTCTGAAAGATCAAACGAACCATCTTAAGATGGAAAGGTTGAGGTGCCTTTCTATACTGAAGATAATCGTGCAACTTCGGTCCTTGACGGTTTCGCTCACCGACGGTTTTGGGAGACTGCTCACAAGGGCCAACTGAAATAACCTTCAGGCATGCCACACTTTATGTATCTCTTCCATTTCCCTAGTATTTTGTGTCCACCAGGATTAGCGTTCAGTGCACACACTGAATATGACTTGTCGTCTCAAAATCAGTTGGGCTGAATTGAGTTCTCGACCGGAGGGAACAGTAATGTGAGATTAACGCAGTGCCATTGCTCTAACTGATATTCAGTACTTGAAAATTTGTAGCACGGTGTCACTAGAAAACCTCGTAACACTGTGCAAAGATGTGGTGATTACGTTCCAGCACGAACCGACATCCTATGCTGCAGCAGTTCGAAGAGAATCCAGAAGACGGTTCTGATAAAGTCTTTTAACTTCAGGACTTGCAAACCTCCTAGTTGTCAAGCGGGCTATCCTCATCTTACATATCCCTAAAAACGGCGAGATGCGACTTGGGACGAACACAGTCCATGACTGTGTCCCAGGAAAAGCCGCATTCAGTTACTGATCCGCACCACAGGTAACTGATGGAGGTGTGGTCAATAAGATTAGCCGGTACGCTGTTGAAGGACACCCGGTCAGACGTCTTCGGTTATTTCGGAAGTTATTACTCTATAAAAACCACCTGTAGACAGCACACAGCTGGAGCAATCGTTTGTCAATCTAAGTACGCACCGAGTTCCACCCACGTCAACCACCTAATCCAGTCTAAGATGCGTTACGCCTGCCAATTTGTGCGTTCAAATCTCCGGCAATCACAGCGATATCTGAGCTTTTAACCCACCGTACCAGCACATTCAAACCATTACAAACTTGTCTTTGATGGTATCAGAGCAACAGCTGGTTGATGTATAAGCAGACAGAACAAACAGACAGCGATTTCCTTCCGCCTGTGAGATATTTTTACAAAATTTACCAGGAGTGAGTATCAACAGGTGTCCAGTCAAAAAATGATCTTTCCGTCTGGCACATTAGGACGACAGCATACCCTGTCGCATCAGATCCTGGATCGCCAGAGATGCGCAGCCGGAAGCGACTGGAGGGTGATAGGGTGATTAGCTTATCCACCATTTCAGTGCCTAGCTGCCATGCCACCCGAAGGAAGCACGAGAGCTGGAATGTTGCTAGGTTACCCAAGTTTAGACGGAGGAAGTCAAGAGACTAAGGTAGGGTTCGAACCACGGACCTTCCGGTCAGTAAATCCGCGCTCTAACCACTGAACCACCTCGTCCTCAATCACTGTGCTTGCATCTTAAATTCCAGCTTCTGATTCACAGCGCAAATCAATGCCAGGTGAGAGCAGGAGCAGCTTAATGCCCTGACTGCTTCAGTGTGTGGACACTGACGGTGGCCTGACAGACTGGGCATCGAGGGTTGAATATTGATTTTGAGATGCATGCGAGTACTCAACTAAGAAAGCGTCTAGAAGTGCTTTGAACTGGGTACTAAATACAGCATGAAGAGCCGTCACAGGAAAATTATCCTACACCAACTATCCGAAATGAGAAAAACCGTTGCCTAATAAAGGTGTGCGCTCTGAGATTGAAAATCTTCCCATGCCCCCATCGTGTGTTAGTTGGGTCAACGGCGAAAAGCCTAGTGGTCAGACCTTGTTCAAACAAGGCATAGGTAAGTATTAAATCTCCTCAGAGGCGGCGATATTCCAGGGGAAAGAGGTCGAGCACCACGAGACTCCTTTCATAGTTCACGGATTTAAGGCCGGCAACAATTTTCGTAGAAACTAGCTGGACACGCTCAATGAGGGTTACGTCCTTCATGCATCCTGAGTAGACAACTTGGTTGGCAAATAAAAGAAGCGGTGTGACGTAGGCCCCATAAAGTATTTGGAAGTTCATGCGAGCAATAAGGGAAAAGGTGCGCCGAATCATCCGTAAAACAGCGAATGCCTTTTGAGCTGCGTTCTCATGGTGCAGTGAAAAGGACATGTTTGAAGAGAGCCAGATACCCAAATCCCTTATGGAATCTATCCTCGTGATGTTTTCTGGTCTATTCTCACCAAGCGCGACATTGCCGCTCGCTGAGTCTCCTCCGAAGGACATATGGACGCACTTTTCGTCATTCAAAGGAAGGTACCAATTCAACAACCACTGTTTCGTAGCGCCGACATTCAGTTGGAGAGCACTGGCATTAGAACTCCGGGACTTCAAGTCGTCCGTAAAACGTAGACAATGACCTGCAAGGACATCTGAAAGGTTGGTGATGTATATCAGACAGCAGTGGTTCCAAAACTGAACCTTGAGGAACTCCAATGTTTTGTGCACTCGAATGATTAAGCCAGAACAGAGAATGAGGATTGCCGAATGATAGGCTTTACTGTTCTTAAAATTTTAGTATATCAACTGAACCATCAGGAAACAGTTAATTTAATGAGTAGCGAATAAACAGTTTAACGCAACGTTCGTATATAACATTCTTCCCCTCCGGAAGGTTTATTGTCAGGAGAATATAGATCAAACCTCGTGGTTTCGAAGATTATATGGTCGAACACTGTTGGTCCGTGATGTACTGTGGAACATTCTCTGAAATTTCACTGAGTTGTTCTGGTGATGCCGTTTCGCCTCCAGGAGGATCAATCGAGTGTGACTGAGAAAGCGTTCAGCTGTAGCACCCTTCCGGTGCCTAGCTGCCATGCCACCCGAAGGGAGCACGAGGGCTGGGATACTGCCAGGTTGCCCAAGCCTAGACAGGGGAAGTCGAGTGGCGGAGGTCGGATTCGAACCGCGGACCTTCAGGTTAGTAAATCCGCGCTCTAACCACTTCGGCCATCTCGCCTGAGTCTCATCTTGAGGAGCGTCTACACGTTCGACTGACTCAGTTAAATAAACATAGGAAATTTTGTGCTTTGGGTGCCAGATGTCTAAGGGAAACGGTTTCTTTCTTTCCGTTCGGGAAAAGAACGCAGACATACTGCTAATTGCAGTTAACGAATTCCAAACCTTCCACTAACGGATCGTATTTGGAAGAACGTGTCATCCTTTTTAACAGAATGGGGCCTGGAGTCGATAACAAGGTCGGAAGAGAGGTGCCGTACGTTGACCGGTGGAAGTTAAGAAATATTTCATGTGCTGTTGTGTTAGAAGCGGTGCACAATAAAAAGCGAACAGAGTGCAAAGCATCCAGAAGCACCCACTACGCCCCGTTGTTCGGTCTTCAACGCCAGAATGATGGACTTTCAAAGAGTACTTCTGAGCCGTTCAATTTGTCCGTTATCGCGTGGGGGTAGTTCGACTAGTTGCCAAACTTCCGTCGTGAAGAAACGTTTGTACTTCACATAGCATGAAAGCTCCACCACGATCAGAATGGACGTACGAGGGCATTCCGAACAGAGAGGACAACTGATTAAAACGTTTGATCACGTGGACGAGGACATATCCGTACATGTGAAAGCAAATGGAAAACGGGGGTACTTGTCGACCATTGTTAAAAGATATTTGTTGTGGGAAGTCGATGGAAGTGGCCCTTTAAAATCGATGCTGATGCGTTCAAACGGTTGTGTAGCTTTGATGGACGTGCGCCACTGACTGGGCGATTGAACCATTTCCGCCAGTCATTAACTACTGGTGATTTGAGTCCCTGGGTCCCCATTAAGGGAGGTGGCAGTTGCCCACCCGACTAACTTTACTGGTTAGTGTTCTCATACTTCGTTGCCAGGTCATACACTATCCACCTCTCGGTCGCTTCCACTCAGCACAGGGCTGGGATAAAAGAGCTCTGTGAAGCAGACAGTTTTCTGCCATGAGGAGTACATATCCCAACCAGCATAACGTATGAAGCGTGAGTAAATCATCTATCGCGGGAGAGCTCCTTCTCCTTAGGACCATCTGGCGTACCTCAGCATTATTAATGCGATGTTCCCAGAAGACCTGACCAATGCTTCGGAGACACCGACGATCAAACATTGACATCTCTGCGCTAGGGGCCACATCTCTGATCCATAAAGTAGTATGGACAGAACAACAGCAATGTAAACCCTTCCCTTGAAGACAAGCTCACGTCACGTCGGCGCCATAGGTGTCGGAGTTGGCAAAAGCTGCCCTGGTCTTTCCTATTCGAGAAACAATCTCATCTCCAGCCAGTCCACCAGAACTTATACAGCTGCCCAGGTAAACAAATTTATCTACCACGTCGATTGGTTCACCTGAAAGCATGAGGCGTGGGTTTAATTCCACCCAGTCTTGTAGCAGCACTTTACACTTTGCAGGCGTGAAGCGCATGCCAAACGGTACGACAGTTATTTAGTTTAATTAAAATCGTTTACATTTGTGATCTGAACAAAGGAAGGCAATATTGTCATCATACTCTGTCTGTGAGGGAACGTCCCGGAAGCATCTCGACTGCCGAGGTTTTGGAGGCGGGTAGAGGAATTTTAATCAGCATATCAATAAGAAAGTTGAAGCCACTGGACGTAAGTGAGGGCTTCCCGTATACTCGTACGTTATCTGGAATGGAGATCTGATTATGGATGATTTAATGAATTTTATCTCAAAAACATGGGATCCAGTGTGCGTAGTATTCCAGCGTTCCGATCGATTTTCGTTGGGAACGACTGTCACAAGGATGAGGCAAATCCCTTAGGGCTCGAAAACGTTCAGGGTCTGGTTTTATCGTAAAGTCAGATATTTTGTATCTTAGTAATAGTACTTTGGCAGTAGCTAAGATGCTCCTCTCTGGGTTAAATGTAGTACGGCAACGTTTTGAGGCCCTTAGGAATTTCTTCGAACTTCGATCACGTCCCTTGGCATGGCGACCACACACGGTAACATTGTCAACATATACGAATGCATCGAGGAGACCTTTACGGCGTATGAGTTGTCTACGGTGTGTTGAAAGCAGGCCACATCATTAGTAACTCCGAACGGAATGCGGCGAAAGTGAAACAGTTTACAGCATGCCTCAAATACAGTATATGGCTTGTCTTCGTCGAGATCTGGTGGTACGCACTTTGAAGGCTTAGTGTGCTAAACACCGTGTAATGGGAAACATTCTCTGCAAGTTCGCCCACTTTCGGCAGAGGATACGCATCAGGGGAAGTGAAGCCGTTTATGGTTTGACCGTAATCGATGATCATGAGCTTCTCATGCCTTTCATTTGTATTAACGGGAACCTGGGCTCGCCAAAGAGAGTTAGACAGTTCAATAATTTTGTCTGCTAGTAGATTCCGAATCTCTGTCTCGATAAACACTGTATCCGCGCTAGGGAAACGAGATTTTGTAACAGTCGGAGTACACACAGGGGCGAGATTGTCAAAAAAAGAGGAAGTATTGACTTTCGTTGCTTCAAGTGTACATATGGCGAATGGGGGTCGTTTACCCGTGAATGGTATGACCATACTTCGGTGTTGGCTCAGAAAATCCAGGCCAAGAATAGCGTGTAAACACAAATCAATACTTTTGTATCGCGTGCTTCTGTACAGCACGGTAGCATAAAGGTGACCGTCAGAAACACAAGATAAATTCGTTGAAGCCGTCGAGATAGCGCTGTCAGAGAATCTTATTGTCCAAACATGCTTCAGTGAGATGCCAGAAGAAATGTAAATTTCGCAGCTACCAGTTTCGATAAGAGCATGAAGTGGAATATTATCCACTATAACACCAACGATTAATTCGAAAAATCCAATGGATGAAGAGATGGTGGAAATGGATGAGATACCAGGGTTCACCGATGATGTGGTACGAATTGAGCTCGGCTTGGATCGGCAAACTTTATTGGAATGACCTTTCTTGCCACATCATCATAACCATCATGGACAGCATGACATCAGTGTTCAACACCAATTCTTCCCTGCCGTAGGAATGACAGAAAGATTCACGAGTAGGGCATTTTGAACGAATGTGCTTACCGTTGCCATAGAAGAAGCAAGATACAGATGTGCTTGCAATCGCGTCACTAGTCAATCTGAGGGATAAAATCGTTCAGCAGTAGCTCCCGTTCGGTGCCTAGCTGCTATGCCACCCGAAGGTTGCACGAGGGCTGAGATACTGCTAGGTTGCCCAAGCTAAGACAGGGGAAGTCGAGAGGCCGGTTCGAACCACGGACCTTCCGATCAGTAAATTCGCGATCTAACCACTTGGACTATCTCGCCCAGTCTGAGGGATAAATGAATCACGAATAGGAGCCAAAGGCTTATCCGCTTTGATGTATGCGGCACCACAGGGGACATGAGAGGACGAGTCGTATGGAAGCGACTGTTGTTGAGCATGTACAAGCAGACGTACCTCGTCAAACGCTTGTTGAAGCTCAATTGCTTTTCTAGTAGTCGTTAGCGAACGGAATTAGACTGAAAACCTGTCTCGAATAGCCTCATCCCGATGTCCATCGGCAGAGACCGCATGAAAATTGCAGTCCTTGGCATGGTAGCGTATTTTTTTGCAGGAATGGACTAATTGATCTGATTCTTACTTGGTAGTAGCCAGTAAGTGACGAGCAAACACTTCATTTTGGGGTCCAATGTACATCGCTCTGAGTATTTGGATGGCGTCTTCGTAAGTACTAAATTCACGAACATGCTGATAGACGGAGAAAGAAAATTTACCGAAAGTTTTCTTTGGTCAACGTTTGAGAGTTCGATGCATGAGAGGAAATTTCTAAACTTTTCTCGCCAATGGATCCATTGTTCTGAGGCAGAAGAGGATTGGGGATCGGCTGCAAACCGACCTGGGCATTCCATTTTTATATTTTTACAAGATTAAATTGTTGTGCACTCGAATGATTGAACCAGAGATATAACACAAAGGAGGCCGGTGCTGGAGGAGAGTAGGTCGAGCCTACTTTCTGTGCACTCGATTGAACCAGAGATATAACACAAAGGAGGCCGGTGCTGGAGGAGAGTAGGTCGAGCCTACTTTCACACAGAATGTTCTACCTGATAGGAACGCCTCAATCCAAAGTGGAATTCTTCCTTGAATCCCGAAAGACTCAGGTTTGTGAAGCACGTGTGGGACTCGTTCGAATGCTTTCAAGGAGTCGAAAAATATGGCACCCGATGAGTCCCTCGTCCTCGGCCTGGGTTAAGCTGTCCATAAATACGAACATGTTCGTCACGCAAGAACGGTTTGGGAGAAATCCATGTTGAACTGTAGATAGCTAGTTGGTGTTAGTAAGATCTAGGATGGCTCGCTCCAGAATGCGTTCCACCACCTTGCACGGCACCCTAGTAAGGCTAATAGACTTGTAGCTACCGGGCGATAGTCGGGCATCAGTTTTATAGATTGGCGCGACAACCACTCCCTTCCAAGTACAGGAAAGGTGGCTTTGGTCAAAAGACTGACGAAACGTCAGGTGGAAACGATTTACCGGTGAAAGGCGTTTCCTTCAGGGTCCTTGTATGGACCTCATCTGGCTGCAACGCGCAGAACAGGTTGATCTTGTACAAGAGTTGGCGAATGTCCCCTATGCGAAGACCAAGTCGGTTATAGGCTGTTCGCAGTTACGCCTTGACAAGATTGGATGTGAGGAGGACGATGAGGCTGAATATATACTTGCATATTGTTCTCTGTAAACCTCAAACACCACTATTGGGTCACTCGTGGGTTCTCCGTTCATGTCCCTCGAGGAAAACGCGGTTGCCTTGTTTCTAACACCACTATTGGGTCACTCGTGGGTTCTCCGTTCATGTCCCTCGAGGAAAACGCGGTTGCCTTGTTTCTGCGGCGATGTCTGGTACTTATCCGGGTAGCTGCAGCTACCACTTCACTTTCCTTCATGGAGCAGAGTTGCTCAAAATTTTGTGAGGAATCAGTTACTTTTCAAATGACTCGAGGGGCAACGGTAGACCGTTGAAACAGCATCCTTTTGACGGGAAATGCAAGTGCGCTCCAATTTCTGCAGAATAAATCGCCCCGATCACACGTCATGCGGCGTCATTCTCTCTGATCGGTTGAATTCTCAATGGCAGTAGCATTCAAAAATGAGGGTCTGGCTGAAGACATGCGATGCAAGCAAATTCTGGTTGAAGCGCGCGCATTCAAACTGCTTTTGCGTACAAACCAAGGTTTGTACTTGCAAGTGAAGAACGATGTAAATGCTTAAAGCGCGAAACTCAAGGAAAGCTGGAATGCTTTAGCCAGCAGAAAAATAGTCCAAAATGTTTGGGTCATTTATTCTGGGAAAGCTCCATATAGACGGCGAGGGATACGCAGTTTGACCTCTGTCGAATAAATAAGTTAACTTAACATTACCAAACATGTCCGCATGACTAAAATGTTTTTTATCGATCTCTCTTCTTTTACGCGACCTTTTCATGACTATCCATACCACTTCCCCTGAGATAAGGGTAGCAGGAAATCGACATATATGTTTTCAGCTATCTCGAATAGGCTCACCGCACTGTCGGACGTTCAATTGCTTTTAACTGGTCAATCGACGGCTGCCAACGAAACTGAGTGTTCTTTGAAGGAACCCCGAAACAGAAAGCCGAAAAGAAGTCGAGTGACGGAACGCGGATTCACACCACGACCTCCCGAAGCGCAAGCTTACCCCACTACGCCATTTGGCTGCAGAATACCGTTGGTGGAAAATTTGTTGAGCGGCTAAGCCGGCGTGGACCAATCGTATACTCGAGTTTGGTTCGTGAATTAATTGAAGGTCGCTTGAGCGCAGCGGAGGTATGTGATAGGGATTTGCATCAAAAACTAATTTCCTGATGTAGCCGTCGCAGCAGTTTAACACAGCCTGGTTTGATGAATATCGTCGTACATCTTGGTCTTATGGACTGTTATTTCATAAATCGCGAACTTTCAAGGTCCCGGAACACCACTGATTCTCATTTTTACCCGTTTCCGAGAGATAGAACATGAAATTGCACTTTAGCCTAATTTGGCCTTGTTCTGTTTACTTTAGGCACGGAATAGCATCTGCAGAATATTCAATGCGAATTCTATCCAGGAAAATCGGTCAATAAAATCTGTTTGCTTTATACTACTCAGACTTATCAGATGAGATAATTTTGTTCAGCGAACTTCGTCACGACACATTTTCCGACGGAGCTCAGCTTCCATTGAGTAAGACACTGTTATACGACCGCATGAATTGTGCAGTGACGATACAAAGGACATCCATGTAGGTGATCTCCTTTCCCAGTAGAGAGTGGAGCGTCCCCAGTTGGCTGCAGGCAAATTACCAACGCAGTGACGTCATTCGTGTTAGGATACGTCACACAGTGAAAATGTAATAGTGTCAGATAAGGGCATCCATTGCCGGTGCTCATGATAATAATAATAACGATGATGTTTATTCCCAACTTGTGGGTGGCATACCGTCTGGCATGGTCATACGTTTACAGGTAGAATGAAGCATGACTGGGGGGTTTGCGGGCAGTGGGGATTGCGCGAAAACAGGACAATGTCATAAACAGTGAGAAGTATCCGCTGAAATGATTATGATAGGTTTCTTTCAAAACTCGTAGGGAACAATGGGCATGCGGTCCGACTAGGTCAAGGACATAGCCAGCTGACATGAACTAAAACTGAAAACCATTGCCGGCCTTTGCTTACCTTGAGTGGTTGGGTAAATGGCCGAGGTCACGACGAGCAACAGCTCAGATGTAGATGGAATAATTCGAAATGGAAAAACAAGTTTTGTCACAAAAATATGGTTTATTCTGAAACTAAGTGAATTCACTGGTTGCGCTGTTGCAGGGAAATCAGCTGCAAGGGATAGGTTCACGGATTCACGGAGTGATACACAGGATCGAGGCCTTTCTCAAGATTCCCTGGTCGGTTTTGTTCTTGTCGGTCAGTGGCTGTCGTTCACCTGAAGGGCACAAGTGAAAAAAAGGTGTAGCACTGCTATTTATGTTCTCAGCGCGGGGCAGCATGCTTGCCAGCGCGAGGACTCGCATAAATAAATGTCTAATAGTGCTTTAAACTGGGTTCTAGAAGGAGCGTGGACAACTGTCGGAGGAAGGTCATTCCACGCAGC
>NW_008751661.1:4180482-4184316 GCF_000715545.1 Opisthorchis viverrini
ACGGCGAATGCCTTTTGGGCCGATTTCTCATGGTGTAGTGAGAAGGACAAGTTTGAGGAGACCCAGATGCCCAAATCCTTTTTGGCATCTATCCTCATGATGTTTTCTGGTCCCTTTTCACCATGCATAACAAAGGCATTCGCTGAATCCCCTCCAAACGACATATGGACGCACTTTTCATCATTCAGAGGAAGGTGCCAGTCCAACGACCATTACTTGGCAGCGTCTACATCCATTTGGAGGGCACTGGCATTGGAACTCCAGGATTTCATGTCGTCCGCAAAAAGTAAACATGGACTCGGAAGAACGTCTGGGAGGTCGTTGACGTAGATCAGAAACAGGTTGGCTGGGGATATGTTGACAAGGCATAGGGCAAGCCGAACATCGTTTACGGAATTGAACCTGTGAAAGCCGCAAGCCGAAAACGCGGCTGAAAACCAGGCAGGTCAAATTTGAGCGAAAATTCATCGGGTACGAATGAACTCGTCTCAGAGATGGTTGGGCCAAATGAAAAATTTGCTCGTAGTTGCAATTGGAGGCCCGAGTGGGCGAGGGGTTGCGGTCGAGCTTCTGAAGAAAATATTTGTGGGAGTGCCATCTCAGTGGGTATGGCAGTGCCATGCCATTATTGCACTGGCAAGCCTCGGTTTATGGACAGCCTCATAACGGCCGTCAGGGGTGCCGCGATCGGAAAAGCGATACGCATTTCCGTGGCAGCTGGACCTGGGTTAGACGAAGAAGCTGACACAGAGGGTCAGGTAGATACGGAGCCACGGATCATTTTCCTTTTTTGGAGGACCGTGTGAACGTAGACCGGGGACCAGCAAGATTGAGTGAATAACAGTTCTACGGGGCGTTTGTGCAACTGCAGCCTGAATGTGAAGCTCGAGAGGAGGGGTAATGACGGAGGAATAGAATGAAGGCAGGATCGTGTGCCGAGTGTCAGGAGGTATAAGATGCAACGGTCTCAATGGAAGAAAATTTGTAAGAGGATAACAGCAAGCTAAGTGAACCCAGGAAATGTGGACATGTTTGCTGATCTAGAAACTAAGTACTTGTTGGGCCAGAGTGGGGGCCAAGTTTTGGGAAGGTAAAAATTTTGTCGTCGAGGTAGCTAGCAGGGAGGCTAGTCGTTGAACTAGTTGAAACGGGTGGTGGTTTTTGGCTTACCATGACACAGGGTCTCCGTTGTGCAAAATAAGGGATGAATGTATGCAATGAAAGTAGACAAGTGAAAAGCGGACAAGTAAAAGCTTCCCAGATAACTGATAAGAATCGTGGCTTACCTGAGATCTACTGCGCCAGCCTGACAGGAAAGTAAAATTAAGGATCACCTGTCGCCGAGTCACTGCTGTCAACCCCAGAAAAAGAATGGTGCATGGTAAAAAAACAGCCATTAAGTTCTGGCTGTGACTGCTCGTAATCAAGAAATAATAAGTTATTTGCATTTTTTGCATATGATCGCTCCGTGTGACAAGAGGGAAGAACGTGTGTTTGGGTGATGTGTACTTGGAGCGGTGTGAACCAACTAAGACGTGGATGGCAACTCCTTGCACGTCGACGTTAGCCTTGAGCCTCGCACAGTACCTTCAGGCCACCACATGCACATATATATATACATGTAAAAAAACAAAAATACGGCTGTCATTTGCTTGTATTTCTTGGTGTCGCAGGACAGTGACAACCGGAACAAGCCCAATCCAGCAACAGCTAAACCACAACGGAACCCTTTTTTGGTTTTCTTGAATTAAAGACCAGGCTCAAAACCACCGGCGATGGGCGATACATCCGTGCTACCGGAGGCCTGGCGAATACACGAACGTACCATGGTGCAACGTAACGGTCAACCCTCCCTGTAGGGCGTATCCGTCCACCACACGAGGTTTTCATCCCTCGTGCCTGCTGCCAGATCTGCAAGGTGACAAGCCACCAAGCAGTCATTATTGAGGTCTGTGCATTAATAAATAACTCCAGCTACCAGATATTTTATCCGGTTGGAGGAAAGCCAGGCCAGTAGGGCAGCCCAGACATTTTGAACAAGCAAACAGCAAACATCCGCTAGAAGAGGCGAGTCGCTGAGGATAATGAAACCTCAACTAACTTTTAGACTATGGGAGTAGAATGGAGATGCTCAGAGCCTGTGTACTATGGATAAACGAAGAAGAGACATTATTGTGAACCATCTTGTCAGGTAGAGGCGCGCCGGTGTTGTGTGTGTGAATGAGTGGGCTCTGGAGCCTGGCGAGTGTTTCATTCATAGCATCTTCAGACATCTTCAGACCCGCCATTTGATATGCGTGCACTGCGCGTGTTCAGAGGATGCAGGACGCCTTTTCACTCGCTTCGGCTAGTTATTACAACTGCTGGGCCGTCCGTGTGCGAAGCTGACGGGCGTCATACTCATAGCTTTACGTGATGCCGCTTATACTTGCGACGGACGCCATATTCATAACTGCTCGCGATGTTGCCACCATTGGCTACTGTTTGCATTTGCTAGGCTGGTGCCCATTTGTGACACTGATTATGAGGTCCCAGCTGACCACGGTATCCCAATCTAACGGCCAACGACAGCTTGTCACACTCATAACTGTGTTGCGTGCACTGTGTTCAGAGGATGCAGGACGCCTTTTCACTCGCTTCGGCTAGTTATTACAACTGCTGGGCCGTCCGTGTGCGAAGCTGACGGGCGTCATACTCATAGCTTTACGTGATGCCGCTTATACTTGCGACGGACGCCATATTCATAACTGCTCGCGATGTTGCCACCATTGGCTACTGTTTGCATTTGCTAGGCTGGTGCCCATTTGTGACACTGATTATGAGGTCCCAGCTGACCACGGTATCCCAATCTAACGGCCAACGACAGCTTGTCACACTCATAACTGTGTGTGCTGTCGCCTATGTTTGTTATGTACAGTAAACACCGAGCCAGTATCTATGCGGGCCGATAAAAATGAGGCCTCAATCGTGAGTAATATCCTAATCTAACGCATAGCGGCGGCCCATCACACTCATGGCTGTAGCGCTCGTTAGCCTCAATCGTGAGTAATATCCTAATCTAACGCATAGCGGCGGCCCATCACACTCATGGCTGTAGCGCTCGTTAGGTGGAGTGACAACGCCGATTATGAAGCCTCACCTATGCATGGCAACCTAATCAAATGGTCAAAGAAGGCCTTTCATATCTGGCTGTCTTCCTGGCGAATTTCTCGGCGGTCACAGCAACACGTGGCATGCATTTGATACTCACGCACAGGCACGAGGAGCCCTCTGGATGGCGTGCTCCAGGCGATCGGCGCGATACGCGACTCCGCAAACGTCCATTGGCGTACTCCAGGCGGTTATTTGTCACATTCCTAAAATGGACCAGCCGCGCTGTGCACGAATGGCCCGCCAGTGGGAAGTCAAATAGGAGGCTAACCCGAGGTGAGTTCTCCGCATGATCTATGGTGATCCTTCTGACCATTGTACATTTGTACTTTCTTTGTAACTTATCATTACGCAATTTGTGCCACTTTCTATCTCTCACTAAAATTTCAGCTTACTCCTCTTTTCTTCATACCGGACAACTTTTGTTTAAAATGAACAAAAAAAGACATATGGACACAATACAAATTCTGTACCTCGTGAAAGGCGCGTTCCCCTCTTGCTGTGTCGAATTACGCTGGCAGTGAATTAACGAGCGGTGATCTACCTTTCAGACTACGATGGGATAGAAGGTATCTAGGAATATAGCAAGGAAGATTCCAGGAAGGAGATCGCTTTGGATTTATTGTGGTGGTAATAACTAACTGTACCAACGAACTGTGAGTTGTATCATCTCGTCTATTTTTT
>NW_008751661.1:4184705-4197969 GCF_000715545.1 Opisthorchis viverrini
GAAAGCAGGCGGTAAATGAGAGCATCCTCAAGGAGTTGTGGTTGCAAAACCCCCCTGGGGACAAAAGGAAGTTCTTGTCGGTTGTTGGCAAAGACACAACGCTGCCAAAATTGGCCGAATTGGCTGACCAAGAGTTTTCATGCTACGGTACTAAGCCCTCTCCTTCAGTGCAATCAGTAGCCTTGACTTCAAACACACAGACCGACGTTGAAGCCCTGAAGCAACAAGTTTCAGAACTTTCTCTACAGATCTCCCAAATTTCCGCCAAACCAACTCACCGCTCTCGGTCAAATTCACGCTCTCATCCTACACGTTCACGTTCATTCTTCAACCGTGACGAGTCTACATGGATCTGCCGATACCATTGAATGTTTGGCTCAAAGGCACGTAATTGTGTCAAACCCAGTAACTTCCATCGTCAACAGGGAAACGACACAGCCAGACAGTAACGGCGACAACTGTTCTTGGCCCCAACGTAAGTTGTCTTTTTCACGTTATGGATAACCTGACCCACAAACGTTTCTTAGTCGATACTGGTGCTGAAGTCAGCGTTTTGCCGTCTTCATCTAAGGAACGTCACTCAACCACGGCTCTTACACTTCCTGCGGCAAACGGGTCTCGATTCCACACTTATGGCTATCGTTCCATGACGCTCAACCTAGGTCTTAGACGCACGTTTAGTTGGGTATTTTTAATAGCCGATGTACAAACTGCTATCCTAGGGGCTGATTTTCTCACACACTTTGGGCTTCTAGTAGACTTGAAAGGTCGCAGACTGGTGGACCAAGCAACCAACCTGAGAATCGCTGGAATCCAGTGCTGTTCAACGCCTCCTGCAATCAAGGTCCTCACCCCCGATTTAGCTGACGCATATGCTGACCTGATCAAGGAATACAAAGAAAGTACAAATGTACAATGGTCAGAAGGATTACCGCAGATCTGTAGATTGTGGCGAAAACTAAACGACTAGTGTTCGGTGCAAAGCACTTACTAAGCTGCGTTATAAAAATGTCCGTTTGGTGGATTATGTGCCGGCCGTGGTTAGAAATCGTCTGCGAATTTTACAGCAACGCAATGAAACGTGCTTCTGGGTGGCTTGCCGTGCTTGAAAATAGGACAGCATTATATCGCAGCCGAACGCAGCCTTGGCAGCCCGCATCTAAAAAGACATCTTGTCCGTGGCGATAATTTTGACTGAATGTTGTCCACCCACCATATGCTTGAACAAGCAGAACAGCTTGTGAAAAGGCGAGAAATGCTCGCTTTCAACGAAATCATACGTTAAGGGTCAAAAGGTGCTCATGCCATCCGGCATAAGTAATGTATATAGCTTGTACCTTACCAGTGAAAATCAAGGGCTGTAAAATTATTTACCCGAGGCGGCTGGCCCCGTGCGTAGCATCAAAGTTTACTACGTCAGGAAAACGTTGAACGAGTGCGATCTGCTGCGTTCGGAAAACAGGTTGCTAAAACTGCCACCCTCTGATTCCACCAATAGTACGCAAACTCACTCTCAAAGCTCGGCTATGGTAGATGAAGAGTGCGATCCGTTCGGAAAACAGGTTGCTAAAACTGCCACCCTCTGATTCCACCAATAGTACGCAAACTCACTCTCAAAGCTCGGCTATGGTAGATGAAATGTTAGCTAAGAAACCGAGTAAAATATAGCCACCAATCCGCTAAACAGTTGGGATTGGCATTTGACGCGATAGCTGTTCACAGCCCTGATGGTAAGTACCTCTCACAAATGATCAGTGACGTATTGACGAACCTCTGATGACGTAGCAACATACTTCAAAAGGGTACCACACTCTTTTGATTCATCATTTTATGTGGCCGCCCGTTGATTGGGAGCCTGTCGAAAATAAACTCGCTGCGTGGATGGTTTTGCCCAAGGTGTTGGGAAGCAACCATCAAGTAATCACGGTACCGGCAAACATGCAATCTTGCCGGACAAACGGTACGACGTGTGCCACCGAGTACACACAAGTGACGATGAACTTACTGGGCGCAAACTATTCCACGGCCTTGACCTTATCTGCATTGAAGTCTGCTACAATGGTACAGCGATGTTGTTTGGTAAAGTATCGAATTACTGCCCTCTCTGGAGTTTGACGATGAAAACCACGGAATTATCGGCCATGTACCCTCTCAGCGATTTGAAATGCATCGAAGGACGAAAAACATGGGCGAGCTAACTTCTCCAAAAAACCATCAACCGCATTCACGGGCAATACGTGCGCAGCAATGGCACGTGAATCCAGCACCGACGGTGGGCCTTTAGTAGGTCTAAACAACTTTCAACAAAACTGCGGCTGCGTGAGGAGATCTTAACGGCCCGAATAATTATCATCAAATGCTAAGCAAATGATAGTTTCAAAGGCTCAGCAGCTTTGTAAATGAGAAAAAAGCGGGAAGCATCTTGACTCTGGGCTGTGTGCGGCATTTAATATCAGATCCCGCATAATGTGACGGCTGAGGTGGCAAAACTATTTTCCGGCCCCAGGATAGCACATAAAAAACTCAAGACACCCTGTAGACAGCGCGCTCTAAAGACGCAGAAGACTAGGATAGGAGAACTAGAGTAAAAAGACGGACGCTCAGGGTAGTGTGGTCCGGTGCCGTGGGTCTATTGGAGCTTTGTTTCTGATAGACCGTTGAGGCCGTAGGGCTGACATTTCTGGGGGCACGGGAGGGTGAACAAGGTATGGTTAGTCAAGTTGATCCAGCGAAAATGTACGAACGTGGGTACGGTAAAGGAGCGGATTATTCTGGGGTTGTCTTTATCCTAAAATATTTTGGTCAAAATTCCATAATGGGACCCAACCATGTGAAAAACGAATTCCGCTTAGGAACCGGAGGCTCTGATAATGGAATAATGAGTCATCGCATCTGCACCTAGCTGAGTATTCTAACACCCAGAGCGCATTTGTGAGGTCCGGTGGAGCTTAAGTGCCGAGTTTGGCAATGAGGCTACGTTGTGAAAGGGAGGTGACAATTTGGCTGTCACTTGTGCGGCTTCTGTTTTTTGTATCCGTGTGCAGGAGTTTGCCGGTGAAAGGCCATGCTATACGGCCATCTCACCGGAAACGCGGAGAAAAAGGCCGCAAACCAGACGAATGTGCTGTGTACTATAGCTTGGAATAATGAGGAGAGCTACAGTCAGATGCTAGGCGGGTGGTTCAAGGGATTTTCTTCCACTATCGCTTGTGAGGCCAACTGAGGGACGCAAGCATTGTCGGGCGCCTAAGGGCTCAAACACGGGCAGTTGAGTCTTGCGAGGCAAACTCAAACAGAATTATGGATCAGAAAGTGGTGTCCGTTGGTGGCAGTGTGCTGAATGCTTGGTTGGTTGACTTTGGCGGGTGTGCCGGAAAATTGTGAAATTGAACAAGACCTGGCCTATATCCTTGTGAAAAATGGGCCGAAAAATAGTCTGTTGTCGAAATTTGCTGGTGTAGTTGGTTGACGGCTACAGCAAACTGTATGTTAGAATGAGCAGAGATAATGTCAGTCATGCATTGTTTGAAGGGTACCGTATTCGGTGCACGGTCCCGAATCTCAAAGGCGCATACCACACTGCTCTGAAACCGTGATTCAAACACACAGTTATTAGGGCGATTCGAAGCAGCCAAATCCCCCGGAGAGTAGCGGTTTCGCTCAAATATGTTTTTGCGTATTAAGAATCTATGACTGGCGAGTAATTCATACTTATACTGGCTCCCACTGCTGTGTATGACATCTTTGGGAGGACGTTATTGGAAGCCGATATCTTAATGTGCCCGCTTTTGTGTTGGACTCTGAAATTACTTGAATGAGTCCTCGAACCAAAATTAGGCTGCTCTCGTCCGCGCTGACTAAGAGTGGAACAGCAATCGGCGAGTTATGCGGGAAAACGTTTTTTTTTACCTGCAACATACGTCCTGTCAGAAAAAAACAAAATAGTATGTCATAACCAATAAGTTTAGCGAATTTTTTAGAGGTGCTCCACCCGATTTAGGAAACGATAATCTACATTCTGATAGAGATAATAAGGAGTTACCGCACAGAGTCACTGCAAACCAGCGTGGCTATGAAGAATATGAAGAATTCGTATTGCTGAACAGTGCTCATCCACTGCCACACTTAGCTACGTAATCGTCCGCGAAGCTCGGTAGACAGAGATGACATGTTGATAAACGGTTCAAAAAATGTGCTTGACGCGTGTGCAAATCCGTATTCACCTCGCATGGAAAGGTGAATAACTAGCAGGCATCTGAAGATGTAGAGTTATAATTTATTGTAGCGTGCCATCACAGGACGTTTCGAATGGGATCGGTAGAGCGCATACAGTAAATGGTGATGAAGATGCAGATGGGGAAAAGCTACCGGTTATGGTATGCAGAGAAATGAATGGCCCTCGGATATCCCAAAAATAAGTGCTACATATCCCGGGAAGTCGAGGGAGTCTATAAGGAGTCTATAAGGATAACAGGACCAGATCTCATGGAGCAACTTAGCATGGCGGTAGAACGAAGAGTTTTATCTACTGCTAAAAACAAGAAGGCTCATCTAGATAGCAAATTCTCAAGGCTGATTAGAAATCAGGAGTGTGAAAGTAGTCACAATGAAGCCTGGATAAGGAATCTGTCCAAAAGGCAACTGACGGAAGCTGAAGAAAATGTTCTCGTCAAAGGACTTAATTTCAACTTCAAAGACGCGACAAACCTGGAGTATTTAGCCAGCCTAGAAGCAGCGATGAAATCCCTTGGACTCGACGAAAACGCTCAGCAGCAACTTCGTCAAACTGTCGTCCCAGCCATCGCACGCAACAAACCACTCAACGTGCTTTCCGGAAAAGAAAAAGAAGCAATGAACAAGTTGAAGAGGGATGAAAACATCGTGATTCTACCGGCAGACAGGGGACGCCTAAAGGTGATCATGGACAAACCGGACTACATCAATAAAGCAAAGGCACTACTCAACGACACAACTACGTACCGCCGCTTAGAACGCGACCAAAGCAAGCAGCTAGCAAGCAAAATCAATAAGAACTTGAAGCAACTCCAAGATCTCCACAAGATTACAAAAGAGGAATATTGGAGAATGAGAGCTCGTGATTCGGCCATTCCTCGCTTCTACGGACTCCCAAAGGTACACAAAGAATCAATACCTCTCCGGCCAATTGTATCACTTCCTGGAACAGCGACCTACAATCTTTCGAAAGAACTAGGGAAAAGGTTAAAGCATCTCATCGGTGGGTCGCAATACTCAATCAACAATGCGCGACAATTTTTGGAGAAACTAAAACACGTAAGCATCGATCAGGACGAAATAATGGTTTCATTTGATGTCAGCTCACTATTCACGTCTGTAGATCTCGATTCAGCCAAGACAACTGTGGCCGAATTATTGGACAACAACGACACGCCAACTGGATCGCTGGAGAAGGAAGACCTCTGCAGATTACTCGACTTATGCCTGATCACACATTTTGAGTTCAACGGAGAATATTATGAACAACTACGAGGGACACCAATGGGATCGCCGATTTCAGGATTCATTGCAGAAGTCACAATGCAGAAATTGGAACAAATCGTGTTGCCCGATATAAATCCCAAAATATGGGTTCGTTACGTGGACGATACATTCGTGATCATCAAAAGAAGCGAACTGCAACGAGTAATCCAACTGCTAAACAACGTCTTTGACGACATCAACTTCACAACTGAAGAAGAAAACAACGGAAAACTGGCGTTCCTGGACGTCCTTGTCACCAGATTGCCGAACGGACAGCTACAAACTGAAGTCTACAGAAAGGCGACACATACGGACCAAATCCTCAGCTACCACAGCAACCATCCAAATTGCCACAAACAAAGCTGCGTTCGGACACTTTTCAAGCGGATCGAGACACACTGCAGCACAACAGAATCCAAGATCAAAGAAGAAAAGCGCCTATACAGATTGTTTCAGAAAAATGGATACCCGAGGAATTTCATCTGGAGAACACTCAGGAAGCCAAATACGATCGATGCAACAGGACAAAATGCAAGTAAGCGAGTCACACTCCCGTACATCAAGAACACCGCTGAAATGACGGCAAGGCTCTTACGACAGCACAATATATTGGTCGCTTACAAGCCTGCGAGCACTCTAAGGAGGACACTATCAAGACCAAAAGGGAAATTAGATCCAATGGCGAAGAACAATGTCATATACAGGATCCAATGCAAGGACTGCGACAAACGGTATGTAAGACAAACAGGAAGGAAGCTCTCAGCCAGAATACATGAACACAAGCTCGCCACCAAGAGGCACGATCAGTTCTCCCTCATCTCTGCACACAAAGATCAGGAAGGACACGAGTTCGATTGGAGCAGCGTCTGCATATTGGCTCAAGCAAGAACAAAAAACGAACGCGAATTTATGGAAGCATGGTACTCCACCGAAAAGGTGATCAACAAACACATCGAAATTGATCCCATTTACCAGCCACTAAGAGCGAGAGAACTCCGGAACCACCGAGCTTAAAGCTGCAAAATCAACCAGACGAGGAAATCACAAGAGAAGGAGGAAAACATCATTCAAACGGACACATCAATTGGATTGAAGGAAGCGCCCAATCAAAGCACCAAATGAACCGACGGACGAAGGGACGCTGACCGCTACGGTGGAGGAAATAGGGCGGCACAAGCAACCAATCAAACTCAAGAACGTCAGACCACAATGCAATACAACCCGAGGCCGGAGAGAACGAACTAATAAAAATAGAAGGCGTGAGGATAACCAATCGACACAAAGGAACGCGGATCACAACGCAACAAAGATCACAAATGGACCAATAGATTCACCAAATTTGTTACACTTTAAGTAGCCAATCACGTCAGAAGATAACAGATAGCCCTCGAATGCTATATAAGCGCACGCATGCAAGAAAGAAGTACCCACTCGACTGCGCACTGATGATGTCTCTTCGTATGGTGACGAAACGTTTGCAAGCCAATTGCCAAGCTCGGCGAACAAATCAACAGCCACCTGATCAACAACCAATAAGGATCAGTTGTTTAAATCACACAACGAGACGAGTTCGTATAAGCACGTGAGGTGCATTGTAACGTTGCGAGTTTTTACGATGATTTGACAGCATTGCGTATTTAAAGCTTGAGTAAAATGTGCGATCTTTGCAAAACGAATCACGTCGTCAGCGCCAAATGTATTTAGGGAATCTCTGAGAACTTATTCTTGAAAATGCGTTATTTACTCATCTATAATTAGTGTTTTTGATTCATTGGAGAATGTCCTGGGATATGTGCCACAACCAGGGCTAGCGTAGGCTGACAGCGCAGACGTTCAACAAGAGCTGCTTGCCGTTAACGTTTCTGTGTATGTTCTTGAAGTCGTTGAGTCTCACTATTGAGTCAGTCGTTTTAATTATATTTTTAACGTCGCTCGCGGAGGAGTTAAACACTAAGGCGATTTGAGTGAAAGCAATGATGGAACATGGAGTTGGGTTACTTGGGCGTGTGTTGAGAGTCAACGAAGGTGTATTTTGTGCTGTATGTAGAGCAGTAAATTGAAAAGGTCTGAACTCGGGCGAAATGTGGAACAATAGACTCAGCTTGCAACAAAGGTCGCTTTTTGGGGGCCAGGCATTCAAACTAGGAATTGTAAACCATGTGATTTTCTACATCGCCCGTGCAATGATGTGTGGTGGACGGCACGTGGTGCAGAGGGTAGCTGGATATTTAAAGTGGGAAACGGTTGAGAGTCTGACCAACTGGGGTAGATATAAATGGACAGACCAGGCACATATGAGGAATTTATAATCTGTGGCCTTAGCTCATTGGGATTCAATGGCAGAATGACATGAGTGATGGCACTGTGACAGTATGTGTTACCTTAATATAAATTACATCATGGCTGCCCTTGGATCGATGAGACAGAGTTAACTCTAAATTCCACAATCAGACCATTATCATGGTCAGAAACAGTCATGTCATATTAATAATCGTCGTCTTCATTGAGTATCCTGGAGATGATTGTAAAACTGAAGTTTGGCGGAAGTAGGTTGACGTATGAAACAAGTTGGGCTAGCCCTAAACGCATATGACAAAACGAGATACGTGGTATGTGCCGGATAGCAGAAAGGTAGTTAGGGTAAAATTTCGTGTTCTAAAAGGGCAGATTTAACACCAAATGTCCGCACGCTCACTAAGTCCACGTCATAGCTACATCCGTGGGTGCACGATTGAGGATTCGCGAGGTCTTTGATTTCTAGAGTTCATGTCCATAGAGCTTGATTTTAAGACTGCCACGTATAGGCCCACCTTGGCTTTAACTTCCCTGGGTCCAACGTCGGTGTACACACGGAGCATTCGTTATTGACAGTTGCACTCATTGAGCAAGTGGTAGGCCTGTCTTTACAACAGTAAGCTTACTCCGATCAATGTCACCATCGTTATGGACGGCATGACACCGGCGTTCAACACTGATGCTTTTATAGCGAAGATGTAGACATGACTAAATAGAATACACGTTTTTCTTTCCAGATTTATTTTCGACTGAAACTTGCTTGCGGATTATCGACTAGGGTTTAACCAACCCATTAAATAAATGGAACCATTTCGTTACTGGTAACCACATACGTTTCAGCAACATGCATGGCGTAACCACAACGCACATGTTCTTGGTTATAAGGTATCGTCGTTGGTCACTGGATGAGGCCATCATGCGCAGCTGATGCTTTATAAACAGCGGCGCGTATATATGTGAATCTAGTGTGTGCTATAAGTAGCCAAGTTGCTCGATTGCGCGGAAGTTATGAGTAGGAAGGGCGTCATTAGCCGCTTTATTAGATCATCTTACATAGTTGAGACCTCAACCAACGATGCGCGTAGGTACAAACCTAGTGGTAACTACAGGTTGTCAAGTTGATAGATGACACATACCTATAGGAGCGAAGGGCTGTCGTTGGTCATCACATCGGGCTTACATGCGTAGCTAAGTCCGCTTAATCAGTGGCGCAGATAGGTATGGACCTGGCATTTAGTTAGTAGCCAAACTAAGCAACAGAGCGTTTGGTTCTGGGTGGAGAGAGCCGTTGTTTGCAGTTGGATTGAGCTACCATGGAAGATTCAGGTCCGTCTTCGCCGCTCACGGACACGGGCCTCGCGACCACGATAAGTAGTCATGGCAGACGACAGAGCGTATGGTTATCAGGATGGTTGGCCTTATTTTCCGACAGACGTTGCGCTTCATGACGTGCTTCAGCTAAATGATGGTATGTTCCACAAGGGGAATGGTTTCTCATCGAGACTGTGGCGAATAACGTGCAGGTATCCGAAAACGGCGCATTATTTCTCAAATAGTTGGGCACATCTGAGAACGGGGATAATCTAGAAAACATCGCATCAGCGCTGCATGATACGCTGAAACGTCTCTAATTATTACGCTGGACGCAAGGGTAGCCTCCGAAGAAAAATGTTATGACGAAGTTCGTTGAACAAAATTATCTTATTTGTTATTCATTTATTTTATTTGTCATGTTACGAACATATAGCATACAGGCATTATTCAAATAAACACTTGAAACAAATTTGTATAAAGCGTTTGCGACTATATGATTTGGTGAGTTGTACCGAAAACAGGGCATCGTTTAGCTGCCAACCTGAAAGTGCACAAACCTCCTTATATAAGCTCTTTGTTTGAAAGGAACAATTTGTGTCATCCACGGTCACTTTTTCTACGTTATTTTGCTGTCTACGGTGCTGCCGCTGCTCATAGTAAAGCAAAACGTTCAACTCCTATTCTATCTTTGAAGCGGTTTTTCAATCACAAGCTTCAACCTGTTGAAATATACTGATAGAGTTATTCCATTAGGTCCTGACCTACTTGCGACACTTTTTGGGACACTGAATATCTGACTATGTGGGACCCTCGCAGCGTTTAGCTGAGGTCCAAGAGCCGGTGGAGCTTTCATGCAGTTGAAAGTCGTCTTCTCTCGCCAATGCACCCATGGGCTATATTTCATGACAACCCGTTGTCCACGAACCGCCCCATTTTCAGTTCTGTTGACTTATAATTACCTCCTGTTTGTTCGACCTCACGCTCCATGGTCAGCGGTTCCATTGGTTAGATACGGCGCAGTTCGTGATTGATTGAGAACCTTTTTTCCGTCCATGATGACTTGATGGCTAGCACCCAAGATTCGCACACGCACTACTAGTGGCCATCATATACTCTGAGATCGTCCGATCCTAATCTTTCACAATCCCTCTGGTAGAAACATTTGAAAAGAATGGGCAAGAATAGTTAGTCCCTCCAGCGTACTCACCCCCATTTCTTGTCTGATCCTAAAGTAGGTATAGCTTTTTTTAAAATTGCGCAGTCAAAAGTAGCCGCACCGTCGGATCAAAATTATCCAGAAGCGCGATCAGGGGCTACGTAGCCCACTATCAATTACCAGAATATCTGCGTTACACGACCACTTGAAGTAGTCTGCTAGCATTAGAGCCTAAAGACTTCCGCTGTGGTCTTGAAAAAGCTACCAGTGATGTCCGCAGCGGTGTCTCATTTGAACTGACTAGTCTGATGGACTATAATGGGGCTGCGGTGGATCATATGGGGCTCTCGAAATTTCACCAAAACTAGAGACTTTTCCAAAGTTTGCCGGGATGTAATTTTTTCGGGTTCATCGGAATATTGCCCTGGGGTAGCTGGGTAGAACCGGAGTTTTTGAAGCCAGCAAGGTCTGAGCTGAATATTTGGTCTAGTGGGTGGTATTCTGTAGCGCGCAAAAATGTGCAAACCAATCATGGGAAAGTAGCTATCTACAGTGACTTTTGTTTACAAATTACCGTGCGTATACCACACTGTCACCGCCTACATTAGCGCTTTGATGACTGAAATACAATGCCTTCCTGCAAACACTGGGATTTTGCTCTTTCTTGAATCACAAAAAACGGAGTTTCAGAATGGTCCGCTGCGCATCGAAGGCTTGCGAAAAACTACCATGTATTGTCTGTTCGTTACATAGAGCGTTGGGACGCCCTCTGGTAATCGTTCAATCGCTGGCAAACATGGCTTGGTTCACGGTTTTCCGGAATACTGAAAAACACGTTCGTTGGAATGTGCTTCTCAAACCACGAAACCAAGTGGCATACCTCACCACATTTGAATCGGGAAAGGTTTTGGGTATTGCGTGACCTAACATTCCCTTGCTCATAAACCTACCTAATCTTAGACCCTATCAAGTTTTGCCCCTGATCACCTGCCTACTGTTTGCCAGAGTTCCTTATTCGGCAGCTTTTCACACCACTACCGCCCCTCCTACTCCACTGCCACGTGCAATCTCCTTTGTAGGGCCTCTGAAGGATACATCCAACCACATATATTACACGCCTGGGAAAACCCTGTATTCACGACTGCCGGCGGCTAGCTGGGACCCCCGTCTGCTCTCGCTACTCTCCTCACCCAGTTTCACCCCGCCCGAATACTTTCTTCGGCCGCCGTCTATTTCTCCACAGTCACCACTTGCTTCTGCACCATATTGCTCTCCACATTTCCGAACGATGCAAGTGACACGGAACACAACTGTTCATTCACCTGCATATTTCATAAAAGATTTTTCTCACCCCATACTGAGCCTTATACCCTACCTTTTTTCGTGAGTTCAGACCTTTTTCACCAACCATTTGCCCATTCTCCACCAGAGCTGAATACTCCTCCAAGGACACCTAATACGCTTCCAGTAAACTCTACTACATGTTAACCCAAGTCCTCTTTGCACGAAACTTCACCATAAGTGAAGTTAGTAACTTCACACTCAATGCTGTTTGCTCGCTTATGAGCCTGCCAATAATAATTATTATCAAGGCCATTTACTTCATGCTTATCAAAGCCAACTCTACGACGTTTGTGTCATTAGCACCGCTGCACGACCAAGCCTGATGTGTGCGACCGAAGCATGGTTCACAGCAAAACGCTTGACACGACTATTTTAATCCCTGGCTCTGGCAACTACGCGCAACCACCAATGATGATTTTGCTCGGAAATGGATTCCAGAGAATGTTTAGATCTATACAGAACAGAACGAGCGATCGCTGCTAGTGGGATCTGTCTATCTATCATCAACCCCTTTCCTTGTCCCTGTTACTGACTTGTCCCATATTATCTGTACTGAATGTGCCCTTCCACACCGGTCTCAAATTTGTGCTGGGCGCCTTCAGCAGGATATCTCCTGGTCTTCTACTACGGGTCATGCACTTTGTGCCTTGCTGCTTGCCTAACAAGGCCACAAGGCCTTGCAGGTGTGGCATCGCATACCGCGTTTTACGTTCGACGGGCGGCCATTTCACCCACATCTGCGGCAGTTTATCGAAGGCTGCAGAGGGCAATCGGGATAAATCGATTTCATGGTTAAGACTGGATGCACGGGGGAAAACGAAATTAATTTCGAACGTGCCGCGCGCTCATGTTAACTCTGACACCACTGGTAACATGCGAACATGGTCCGAGTAGAACTAGACAGGTCTTCAGTCTACGTACTGAGCCATGATGTTTATTTGGCTTCATTGTGGAACGTTTAGTTCTTACCTCTTTTGCAGTGCCGGAGAACATGGGGTGACTATGTGCACTGGTCAGCCCTTGCCTCATTTATAGTTCATAATATTGTAGCGTGGGATGTCAGGAAGTCAGCGGTATTCGACGTTCGAGAGGACGGCACACGTCAGTTCTGAAATGTGCAGATATACGGACTGGTATTAATGAATCCACACAGTATACACAGCACACATGCGCACAGGTCGGGTGGAACAAGGGAGAAGGCCGGAGTGTGGTAACGACACACGTGTATTGAGCGAAACCGAAACCGGAAGCGGGGGGTGTGTACGGGGTCGGGTCAAGGTCAGTTAGGGGGGTGGGCATTGGATTGATTTGAACCTGAACCGAACTTCGTTCATATTAAACGGATATAATCGACCAATGAAATCGCTGCCCTTGTCGGCCATTTGCGCTTCGAGGTAATGCTGCGCTAGTATGATTCTGGCTTTCATTCGCGTTTACTTTCGCCGGATATGTTTTATACTTTGCCATCCTCTTGAATTTTTGTCCACTTGACAATGATCAGAATAGCTAAGCACATGTCCCAAACTCATGACCAAGCCGATTGTGGTCATATCCCCCTGTGCTCCCGAAAGCAGGCCGACGAAACCAGCTGGTTCTCCGGACAGCAGTTTTTATTCGACCACCACAGGCCTCTCGCCCACCAAAGGCAGGGACGCC
>NW_008751661.1:4199567-4200133 GCF_000715545.1 Opisthorchis viverrini
CAAGCGGCTATTCTTTCCCGTCCGGGGCTCGTGGTGGTTCGACCATGGTACCTGCAACAGGGAGAGAGGGAGGGGAGAGACACATAAGCTCATGTGATAGACGTGCATACAGATACAGTCGAGTTTCAACTGCGTTACAATATCTATATCTAATTACCCCGCCGCTACAGGCGGGGTCCTCATTTGTGTGCACCTAAGCATTTTTAATGGCATTGGATTGATTTGAACCTGAACCGAACTTCGTTCATATTAAACGGATATAATCGACCAATGAAATCGCTGCCCTTGTCGGCCATTTGCGCTTCGAGTAATGCTGCGGCTAGTATGATTCTGGCTTTCATTCGCGTTTACTTTCGCCGGATATGTTTTATACTTTGCCATCCTCTTGAATTTTTGTCAACTTGACAATGATCAGAATAGCTAAGCACATGTCCCAAACTCATGTCCCAAACTCATATCCCCCTGTGCTCCCGAAAGCAGGCCGACGAAACCAGCTGGTTCTCCGGACAGCAGTTTTTATTCGACCACCACAGGCCTCTCGCCCACCAAAGGCAGGGACGCCCTGG
>NW_008751661.1:4201286-4366898 GCF_000715545.1 Opisthorchis viverrini
CATGCTCCTTCTCGAACCCAATTTAAAGCACTATTAGATATTTATTTATGCGAATCCTCGCGCTAGCGAGCATTCTGCCCCGCGCTGAGAACATAAAGAGCAGTGCTACACCCTTTTTTCACTTGTGCCTTTCAGGTGAACGACAGCCACTGACCGACAAGAACAAAACCGACCCGGGAAACTTGGGCAAAAGCCTCGATCCTGTGTATCAATCCGTGAATCCGTGAACGAACCAAGTTGCAGACGCTTGCGGGGTCTGTTTGGTGTCGAACTCTCAAGCTTTATCATCATATCGACGGGACGTGATCAATCAAACCGGGCATCACGTGAAATAAACGGGCTTAAACACGCTATCTTCCCATCGTTTCAATCAGCGTGTGGTTTCGATCAAGCTTCAGAGACGTTGCATTCAATCCTATGATTTATGAACTATGTAAGAAAAGATTAAGGCGATCTTCCAGCAGGAATTTTTTCGGTTCCTTCTGAGGCGTGCTTCGAAGGTCATTTCAGCAGATGTGACAACTCGGGGTTTCTCGACACACTTAGACCCTACCTCAACTTTGCGGCGCTGTACTCCAAGTCACCTGTAATAAAGAGCTCTCGATGGTTCATTAGAGGTGAACACTAATCGAACCCTCGCATGAACCGTTTGAAGTTTTTGCCAATTTGTGGTGTAATTCAGGCCAATGTAAGGGAAGTGACTCAGTCAACGGAGGTTGTCCGGTATTCTCGAACCAGCACGGAGGACAATTGCAGCAAGTGCGCCGGTGGTCGTCTTCTGTGTTGCTTAAAACCTTACGAATTCACGGATTGATACACAGGATCGAGGAGGTTGTCATTCTCGAACCAGCACGGAGGACAATTGCAGCAAGTGCGCCGGTGGTCGTCTTCTGTGTTGCTTAAAACCTTACGAATTCATTCACTAATGAATTTGTCTGAGCTTGAAAATTTTCTTACTATGTCCCCACCGGGTGAAAAACCTGTTTGCCAAGCATTGTTCAAACGGCATAAGAAAAGAAATTAGGTTCTCTCGGAGGCGACGGTGCTCCAGGAGAAAGAGATCAAGCATCGTGAGACGCGTTTCTTAGTCCACGGATTTGAGGCCGGCAACAATTCTCGTGGAGGCCCGCTGGACACGCTCAATGAGGGTCACGTCTTTCGTACGTCCTGAGTAGACGACTTAGTTGGCGTACTCCAGGAGCGGTCTGACCTCCCACACGCGTTGTTGAAAGATGAGGGTGAAGTACTCAGTCAGCGCTTGTTTGATCCGCTTGCCTGAATTTGGGAGGAGGAGGAGGAGGAGAACGTTGCAGACAACTAGCGACAGTCGGTGATAAAGCCCATTTTCAAACACAGGGCTCGCAGTGAGTGTGGTAGCCACAGGGGATGAGCTTGACCACGGTCGTAACGAGACCGTTGGCGTCAGTTGTGCTTCGTCGCCTTACGGTGGCTCGTGAGATACTGACTCGAGAGCAGCAAGTGGGAATCTGGCCTGGTAGGGGTTACGTTGACCAAAGTATCACACTCCATCAGGTGCTATGAGAAAGCCATACGTATAAGTGACCCACAATTCTAGTATTCCTGAATTTCCAAGACGCATTCGACTCGATTGACTGATGTGATTTTATTGACACACTTACCCACCAAGGAATGCCCTGGACGTTCGTGTATTCACAGAATTCTGGACGTGTTAGAATATACCCATGGCGCTCCAGAAGTTTCTGTACACAAAGCGGTGTCCGTTGGGTTGTACACTTCCTCCAGCCTATTTAATTTCGTGTTCGATGATATAAAGAAACGAACGCTGGAAGGTCTTCAAATCCCCGGTGTTCAGATAGCCTTTGATGAAAACCATGTCGATCTAGAATATGCGAAAGACGCCGTTCCAATCTTCAAAGAGAAGAGGGCGCAGGAATTTTTGGATGAACTGACTAAAGTCATCCCATCCTTTGGTATGCACTTTACACCTGCAAAGTGCAAGGTCATGCTCGTGGACGTGCAGTCACTGAAAACGCCACTTACAATCCAGGGAGAGGTACTGGATGTTGTGGAGCGTTTTACATATCTTGGAAGTTGTATTAGTTCTGATTGTAGTGTGACAGATGAGGTGAATGCACGAATCTGCAAGGCTCGGGCCGCGTTTGCTAACTTGAGACATCTATGGCGTCAGAATGGTTTATCCCTGAATCTGAAGGAACGTGTGTACCAAGCTACAGTACGGGCTGTTTTGTTGTATGACTGTGAGACTTGGTCTATTCGAGCAGCGGAACTGAGACGTCTTCAGGTGTTCGACAGTCGTTTTCTGAGGACCATAGCTCGTGTGAGTTGGTGTCGGCGAATCCGTAACAAGGCAGTCAGAAAGCGCGTTTTCGGTTGCGCAACGGGTACTTCCATTGAAGAATGTGTCCAACACCAGAAGCTGCGTTGGTTGGGATATGTGTTGCGTATACCGAACCATCGTTTACCGAAGAGAGTGCTGTTTTCCATGCTCAACTCACATTGGCGTAAACAGAGAGATGGCCAACCCTTGACTTGGCAGAGGAGTATGAAGGAGATCACGAAACGCTTGGGTGCTGTCGGCGCTACTCGCCTTTTAGGGTGGGGACCGCGTGATCTTCACTGTGCCTGGTTGGAGACACTACAAGATATGGCTGCCAACCGATGTCAGTGGCGTTCTTGTTGTCAGTTTCTATCCAGATTGCCTGAGTGAACGTCTGGAGGTGTAGGCACTTCGGAATGATTGTGGTAAGCTAGCACTAAGTCCATTCCCCGTCCACTTTTACTCTTTTCTTTACAATAAGGCTTTCAAATAAGTCATGGTTGTACGGCAGTGAAGCATCAGTGTTGAACAGTGATGTCATGCTGTCAATGGTGATGATGATGATGAGCCTCTGGATCACCAGAGGTGCGCAGCCGGAAGCGAGTGAAGACTGACGGAGCAGATAGCTCACTCATTGTGCTTGCATCTTGAATTATCGTTGCTGACACAGCTCACATCAATGCCCAGCGAGTTCAGTGTGAGTGTAAGAGCAGATTGTTATCCTGCTTGTTTCATAGTGCGGACATTGAACGCGGCCAGATAGACTGGGTGTCGAGGCTTGAAGACTGATTTGGAGATACGTAAGGATGTCGGCGCCATGTGGCGAGCAGATGCTGCACGCAAAACCGATACGTGACGAACGGAGTCATCAGTCCTAAGTGCTGGGCCTACAAGGAGAGAGTTATTAATGGGGTGGGAAGAGGGGAAAAGTATGTGAAATAGAAAGAAAGGAGGCGCCAGCAGTAGCCTGTTTTCGGTTACCCGCCCCGCTGTATGCAGCGAATAAGGCGACCCGACTGATGGCACCACGCGACGGCCGATGTGGCATGAGAGTATTGTTAGTTGTGAATGTCATGGTAGTTGGGGGTGAGATGGCTCAAGTGGTTAGAGCGCGAATTTACTGACCAGAAGGTTCGTTGTTTGAACCCGACCTCTGCCTCTTGACTTCCCTGTCGAGGCGTGGGCAACCTAGTAGTATTCCAGCCCTCGTGCTTCCTTCGAGTAGCATGACAGCTGAATACGGAAGGGTCTTACGGCTGAACGTTTTTTAGTGGCGTTCGTACCGTCAGTTCTTTTCCCGATTGTCCGGTTGTGTGCATGGAGGTGTGGACGCCCCAGAATGATTCCGATGGGCCAGCAGCAGGTTCCTTCGTAACCCAGTTGTTTGTTTTCGTTTCAAATCTTTAGTTATAATTTAATAAACTTGGGGATTGTATGGCATCAATGGTAGCACTGATATCGCGGTTTCTGTGCCTATTGAGGAGAAAAACCCGGGGTAGCTTTTGCCAATCTCGGACACCTGTGGAGCCAGCGTGACGTCAGTTAGTCTGTTATTGTCAGAGTATGCACTGTGACGGTGTTGATAATAGATGGTCTCCGCGCGCATAACGTAACTGAAAGCTACCAGTATTTGACCATTGATGTATTCAAAGCACTGGTCGGTTCTGGTGGGAACATCGAATTAGCAATGCTGAGGTACGTCATGTAAGTTTAGGAGCTACTCGTTGCAAATAGTAGAAGTGCCGACACTCAGTTAAACAATATGGATCTAGCGTAAACACCACTTACATCGGTTAGCTGCCATATCGCTCAGTGTCCCCAACGAAGCAAAGGACCCCCCGCCAGAGGTGTATTTGAGGTTAGAAGTATCATTTGTTGGGGTGAAAACAAGGGTACCATGAATACCGTCATTGGAGAAAGAGGACTTAAAAGTACATGGGTGAAGTGCTACAAGAGATAACCATCACAACCTTATCCTGGGTGAGACAGCGAAGTGTCGGACGTTCGCTATGCTCTGCAACATTATTCAGTGAACCGTGCGTTCCTGTATCACGCTTCACGAATTACGCACATCATACAGAGCACTCCCTCTGGTCAGCGAGAAGTACAGATATCGTGATCCTGACAGATGACATGAACGTCCAGGTCAACCAACTAACTCCGGAGAAAGCCCATCGGGGTGGAGGATTAGGGTTTGGCGGATAATGAAGAGGAGTTTCCTCTATCGCATGCTGAAGATCATTTGTTTCCAGCCAGGACCAGCTTTCAACAGAAGCGCCCACAGTGTTATTTGAAGGCCACCAAAGGCAAACCAACCCTGGGCTCAGTTGGATCATTCAATAATTAGCTACCGACAGCACTTGACTCGGAAGGTGGTAAATCGGTATGTGTAACACGTGGTCCGGTCACCTTAGCCTCTAATGCTGGATTCATTCTTTGAGCAGGGTACCCTCTGTTTCACCAAAAGTCCGCTTCCTGATCTCATCAGTAACAAAATTGTGCGCGTTCGGTTGTCACTTCGCTTTCCGTCAGCAGCACGCATGCAGAAGTAGAGGATCTCCGTTCATCAACTTCGACGAGTTTCTTTAGCTTAGGAATGTTGATTTGATCTGGTTGGAAGACCTTGTTTTTATCATTCTGAAGATTTGTTGGTGTTTGAATGGGAATATGATAAGGGAGCTACGCTCCAAGCTTTTAGGGCTTTCTGTCTAAGCCACCCGACTCGAATAATTAAACACGGTATCATCGAGATGAACCGATCTTATTGCTGCCAGAAAAGCCAGTAGCTAGTGACTGTGGTAGCGCACGCAGATCCACTAAACTCGGTTGGTGTTCGGAGGACGGTACCGAAGAAGATTCAGATGCTTGAGAGCTATCGGGCTGACGTCCGGTTATTTCACTCGTATCTGGGCGTTCGGTATCCCCATTGGATTCAGACAGATTGAGAACATTGTCAGTTGTATTCTGAACCGCTGGGGCTAGACGGCGAAAGGACACGGTTTCGACTCTTCCGTCTCGATGAGCAATGTGTGCGTAGTGTGGATTGCAGTTCAGAAGGTCAACTTCTACTAGTGGTTGGTACTTGGATGACCTATCACCTCGTCGCAGCAGAACTGGACCAGGGGTGGTCAACCAAGATGGCAACGATATTCCAAATGTTGAGCGACGTGTGTATTGGAACAAGCGCTCGTGTGGAGTACAGTTAGTGGCTGTACATAACAATGATCGGAGGCTGTGTAGAACATCAGGGAGTACCGATTCCCAACGGGAAGGCGGGAGATTGTGAGATTTCAGCGCTAAGCTTATTGTTTTCCAGAAGGTACCTTTGAGACGCTCAACTTGACCGTTAAACTGTGGATTATAAGCCGACATATGATTCATAGCAATGCCTTTTTCCAGAAGAAAGCTATTGATCTCAGACGACATGAACAATGAGCCTCTGTCGGAATGGATATAGGCTGGCATTCCGAACAGACAGAAGATCTGTGTGAGGCAGTCAATCACAGTTGCCGAGGTTATATCCGCGCACTCAAATGCAAATGGGAATCTAGCGAACTCGTCAATTATTGTGGGTAAGTAGCGGTTGTGTGTATTAGATGGCAAAGGACCTTTAAAATCCAAACTCAGACGTTCAAAAGGTTGTGTTACTTTGATGAGTCTACCAGAGGATTTCCAGAATCTTGGCTTCAGTTCAGCACACACTTTGCTGGAGGAAATGACGCGCTTGACATCGTCGACGGAGTAGGGGAGATTCTTGCAACGCACAAAATGAAACATGCGGGTAATGCCTAAATGGCAGAGGGAGTTATGGAGCTCTCCGAGTTGGTTATTGCTCCCCATGGAAGCACATAGGTTTCGTGACAGAGTGTCTGCGACATGATTGTCCTTGCAGATCGGTATATGACATCATATTTGTACTCGGACAACTCAATCCCCCATCGTTGTATCTTGTCGTTTTTCACTTTAGCCTTCTGTCCACCGCCGTACATGAATGTGACTGAACGCTGATCGGTGATCAGTTTGAAGGGTCTTCCGAGTAGATAATGCTACCATTTCCTAATGGATTCAACGACAGCGTAGGCCTCTTTGACGGCAGGATGATTCTTCTCGCTCGGATTGAGTGTCCTCGAGAAAAAGGCCACCGGTTGACGGTTTTGGCTTAGGGACGCGGCTATAGCCACATCGGAGGCATCCGTTTCAACAACCAAAGGCTCGTTATAATATACTGTAATTAGCCTAGCATTTTCTAGTTCGTTCTTTAGGTTGTCGAAGGTCAACTCGACGTCGGCAGGTAGGGGGAATGTTTTATTCTTTACCAGTTTGTTGATTTTGTCGGAAAATGAGGATATCCAATGAGCATAATATGCAAACATACCGATGATACGTTGCATTTCCGTGGTAGTACGCGGAGGAGGTAACTGACCGATGGGTTCCATGCGTTCAGGGTCTGGCCTTATGACACCCTTTGAAACCTCATAACCTAGGAGGCGGATGACTTTTGAAGAAGTGACTGTTTTGTCATCATTGAGAGTGATTCCATACTTTCTTGTAGCTCTCAAAAATGACTGGAGATTGGGTCTTGACACAAATAGTCACATTGTCTATGTAGGCATACGTGCTTTTCAGCTTTTCAGTCGTAATGATATTGTTAATAGTTCGCTGAAAACACGCAACACCGTTTGTGACACCGAAGGGTATGCGACAAAACTGAAACAGGCCACCACATGCTTCGAATACTGTAAAAGGTTTGTCGGATGCAGAGATGGGACTCGATGGTAAGGAGACAAGAGGTCTAATTTACTATAGACCTCGTAGTGCGAAATTTCCTCAATCCTTTTGCCCAAGCGCGGCAGAGGGTAAGCGTCCAGATATGTGAACCGGTTGATAGTTTGGCTGTAGTCAACAACCATCCGGCGTTTGTGATTGATACCCTTAGTAATCAAAACCTGCGCTCTCCAGGGAGACGTTGACGGTTCGATGATGCCTTCTTGCAATAAGCGGTCAACTTCGGCGCGAATGAATTTTTCATCATCCGGATGATGCCTTCTTGATTTGGTTGCAACAGGCTTGCAATCTGGAGACAAGTTGGCGAAAAGTGATGGTGATTCAGCGTTTACAGCCGTCAGGCCGCAGATGGTGAGCGCATCACGATCCAGAGGTTTGGCATTACAAAGAGCTTCAGTTCATTGTATGAGGTATCTCTGTATCGGAAAGAAACGCAAGCGTAACCAGTCGTTCGACGGGATAGGGATGTAGACGCCATTGTAACGACTGAGAAAGTTGGGTAAATTTTCCAATTATGAAGTTTCACGACCTTAGCGTTAATGAAACTGCAAGAACTCCCTGTGTCAACCAGAGCACGGAGAGTGATATGCATCATAACCGCAGAAATAACATGTCTGAATGGATTTTACAGCAGCAGTGGTCGAATCAACACGCAATTCGGGATTCTGTGAAATGGGTGAAATCGTAGAGCAAGATATGGATTCGTTACTAACATATGACTGTGACTGTTTGTGAGCCAATTCGAGGGATCTAGCCAGCTGATATGTTTGGTCCAGAGTGAGTTCGCTCTGTGCTAGAAGTTTCTCGCGGATCGATGTGGACGCCAGGCCGTTAATCATAGCATCCCGCACGCACTCATCTTGATATTCAGTTGCAGACACAGATTTAAACTCACAGTCTTTGGCTAATGATTTCAGTTTTTGTACGAACCGATCGATATCTTGTCCACTCTCCTGCTTGTAGGTCTGTAGCAGGTAGCGTGCATATATGACGTTTTTCGGACGGACATATAATTTCCGTAACGTGTCGATTGCAGATTCATAGTCGATGTGGTCAGCAATGTGATGGTATACTAACGGATCCACAAAGTGGATGAGAGTTTCAAGTTTGTCGGGTTTAGAAGATTCGACAGTTTTCAGATATATTTCGAAGGTACGAAACCAGTGATTCCAGCGTTTTGCTGCATCAGCGGAGTTTGGGTCAGCGTCGAAGAACCGAGGTCATAGTTGCGGGTCCATTGTGTTAGGCAAGTAAATTGAGACGTTTAGAATGTGTCCGAGAACGATTTAGAACAGAACCCAGGTTTTCGAGGATAAGCGACGTTTTACTTGTCTAAGAACAAGCGTACATGAGCTGAAATGTACATACAAAGGTTCAGTACGAGTATATATAGTAAGTATCTCATCAGCTACGATCAAGTCGCCACAAGGGGACAGTCGTCAACCCGAATCTCAGCCTAGGATGAAGAGACTGTCCCACGACGAAGTGCTCATGTTTCATAGGTTACGCTGGTGAGAGCTCACTCCTCATGACGGGACCAAATGCCTCGTAGATATTTTTCTGAGCCCTATGCTAAGTGGAGACGATCGAGCGGTGGACAACAAACCGTCACGAAGAGACTGGACCTTGCCATAGCGTGAGTTTGTGCACTTCCGTGGCCCATTGAGCCATATTGGGGATGTCCGTGTGGCACTCGCAGAGTCTCATATTAGAGTAGTCAATAGTTCGAGGTCTAATCAGAATAGTCTCCCAGCCCTCCGGATTGACTGGATACTCGTTGAAATTCGTCTCTGTACAGTTCATCTGGGAAGGTTTGTGAAGGAGTCTCAAATGCGGTATATGATCGCTCTCGTGTCTGCTTACGCGCAACCGTTTGTAGCACTGGCACCATCAAACACAAGTTTATAATACTTTGAATGTCCTGTTGTGGTGGGTTGCACTCTCACGTATCGATGTGCATGTCAGAGATCTGAGTGCACAAGCGGACAGGCTTAGTGCATGTGAGACTCATTTGAATTGACCCGGTACTTACGGACAGTGCTGGACGATTGCTTCAGCTGTGTGTTAATCGCAGGTTGTTTTTGTACAGTACTACCTTCCGAAACAGCCTAATTCGTCCTCGAACGGCTCGCCGGCTACGAGCTCTAATTGATCACGTTGCCATCGGTTATCTAACTGCCGACCATTTTGGACATATTCATGACCCAGACTACGCCCGTCCGGCGTCCGTTTTGCTATCCACCACCGCGTAAGGTGGGGACAAGTCGCTCAGCAACTGAGATGATGACAGACGAACTTACCAGAATCGTTTTCTGAGGTCTTTTCTGAGAAGTTCAGAATAAACCCGAGGACGAGTTGAAGGAGAACCCGAGTTATCAAGGATAAACAATTTTTTCAATTGTTTAAGAACAAACGTGGATATGAAATATACATTTTCACTTACCTGTATTGTACGATCAACGACCATACGCGACTTGAGAACGAGCGCATGGTCCCCCACTAAGAGGCGAGTTTAATCACTCCTAGCACACATTCTTGGGCAACCTGGCAACATTCGGGTGGCATGGCAGTTAGGCACCGAAAGGGTGTAACAGCTGAATGATGGTGCAATCAACCTCACCAGTCAATTTCAGCTTACCGTTAGAAGCACGCGCCCAATGCTCAGTCGGTTTCGCATATCGCTTACAAATTTATTTCTGTTTGTTCACTGAGCAGCATAATGTCGGAGCCCGCAGCAAGCTGCAAAGAAACTGGTTGTTGGTGCGAACCGTCACGAAATTCCTTTGACAAGCAAAATTGACTCTGAATGTCGCCGTCACCGAGTTGAACCGCGATTCGTGAGCTGCACGGCGGCGTGCTGCTGGTGGCTGCGGCATTTGGGTTCGACATGACGTTTGCACCCGAAACACTTATGTCGCCTAACTCGTCACTAACGAGCGAAATGCCACTCACCAGAATGCCAGCAACTGAGGTTTGCTTTGTTTTCGATGAAACTTGTTTTCGTATTTCTTTGGGTAATTGGAGTTGATTGCATGGACACAGCTGCTTAAGGTAGTGGGTGACTGAGCGACAGCCGTGTTGTGCTCCAGGTCGATGAGGCGTTGACTGTCGGCTGGGAGGCTCTCTAACGTCATTTCAGCATTTGTTCAGTGAAGCAGCTGGGTTCTCATGTCTGCGTCTTCGGACGACTGGATGCAAAAACTAGGCACTTGATCTGGTTCTCCGTCATTGAGCTGAGTTTGAAGCGCTCCGATAGAAAACAACTAAATGTGATGAAATCGTCCTCATCTTTCTTGACCAGCTCGAGGCATTTGTAACGGGTATTGGTCAGTGAAGTTTGATCACCGAAAATCTGGGACAGCATTCTGGCCGTCTCATCAAGGCTGAGATAGCGAGGTATCTTGGGGAGAATGAGGTTTGTATACCGTTTGTGCTCTGGTTTGTCGAGTATTCGCAGCGACAGTCTGACTTTCCATCCTTCGTCGAACTTGGAAAAACCATTTTCGAACATACCTTCAGACTGCTTGAACCAGGAGTCTAAGTGTGACCAAGAGAAGGGTCGAATGTGAACTCCGTGAATGAGGCCGTGGCGGCATTCGCTCAGAAAACAGAAGGCTCACTTGTACTGTCTGCTGATGCCTGAACATGTACTCTTTGGGTCAGTGATTCAATAAGCTTCAGTTTTGCTCTCCCAAATTGCTTTATTCTTTATTCTTTTCTTTATTCTTTATTCTTTTCTTTACAATAAGGCTTTCAAATAAGTCATGGTTGTACGGCAGTGAAGCATCGGTGTTGAACACTGATGTCATACTGTCGATGATGATGATGATGATGATGATGATGATGATGATGATGATGATGATGATGATGATGATGAAACTGCTTTTGTTGCTGCTGCAATAATTCTCGGAGCTAGCTGAATTCGATAACCATCGTGAGTGTCCGTTCACCAATTGCAATAACGGTGTTTTCTCAGCATACTTCTCGGTCTGAACCATGCGAGCTAGTGTTCTCCTCAAAAGAACTACCATGGATGCACAACTTGTATTAAGTACTCAAAGGCAAGCAAAAAACATGTGCAGCTCGCCGTATATAAAGTGCATGCAGCGGCAACATTTTGGAAGTCCCAGCGCCTTGTGGGTGCATCATTGGCAATCGGCATTCGGCGGATACTGGATCATGGTTGGCTATTGGGTCCGCACTTTTGGCCGATCAGCGATCGCCTTGTAGCTGGACCGGGAAGCCACCCAATCTTCTGGCGAGTAACATGCGGGGTAGGGTTGGCCGTAGCAGCGCCTAACTGCAAGTGCTAAGGCGGTTTCGGTGCTGAATTCTGCCTATTAGAGATGATACGAAGAGACGACCTTACCGTGCTCTGGCGATTTGTGTCTCGGCTACCCATTGAGCTATACTGGGTAGTGTCCGTTGGCACTCACAGAGTCCCTCATACCAGGTTGGTCAGTAATCAAAGGTCTGACGACTCAACCTGGTATCTTAGGTTGGGGCGTTGGAACATGTGTGGCAACTCGTTTTGTATAAACAAAAATACACTTTCATTTATCGTCAAACACCGTTGCTTTGTGGTCAGGCTTTTGAGCCGAAGGCTTTGGTTAAGAACCCTGATCCTCATTCCCTTCAGGTGTGAGCTATACTGTGTCCGTTGGCACTCACAGAGTCCCTCATACCAGGTTGGTCAGTAATCAAAGGTCTGACGACTCAACCTGGTATCTTAGGTTGGGGCGTTGGAACATGTGTGGCAACTCGTTTTGTATAAACAAAAATACACTTTCATTTATCGTCAAACACCGTTGCTTTGTGGTCAGGCTTTTGAGCCGAAGGCTTTGGTTAAGAACCCTGATCCTCATTCCCTTCAGGTGTGGGCGCATTGGCAGTATCCTTGCTCGCGTACAACCGTGACATTTACAACTAACAATAATATCATGCCACATCAGCCGTCGCGTGGTAGCACCAGCCGGGTCACCTTACTTGCTGCATTCAGCAGGGTGGATAAGCGAAAATGTGCTACTACTGACGCCTCCTTACACTTTCACCTTTTTCCTCGTTCACCCTTACCCCACCCAAACTTGAATGCTCTCCGCGGGTTTCAGCACTATGACTGACCGTTTTGATCGCCGTGTATCACACTCAGCTGTAGTTGCTCTACGTCGGAGTTCAGTAGCAACCCCTGACAATTCGAAGTTTATTTTCAAACCCCGAAAGTCTGTCTACTTAGCCGCCTTTATCGTTTGCACGCTCAAGCAAGCAGACAAATGGATGACTCTTGCTCTCACTCTGAACTCCATCTTGATTGATGTATGCTATCTGTTGGAAACGAGGATGCAGGGTGCAATTACTGTGATTAGATTACCTGCCCCCTCACTCTCTTCCAGATTCATGCTGCGCACCTCTGGGGATGCAGTAGCCGTTGAATCCGTATGTGCTTGGGTAGGTATTGTATTGAGCAACTGAGTGGAAGCGTCTCTGCTTCATTGGATACCCCACTGATCGCCGCCTCTGCGCGGTTCGTTGGCAACGTCTAGAGGAAGTGAGGTCCATAGCGCCCTGTTTATTGTGTCTGCATAAGCCCCAACTGATTGTAACTGAATCTGCCGAAGACAGTTTTTATGACGCCTTAGGTGCCCTCTTACAGCTGCTAAAGGCTCAGATATAGTCGTTGCTAGTGATGTAAACACCCAGGTGGGAGGCCCGATTTAGCGGTCGTTTTGGATTACACACTAGATGCACAGACCACGGAGGTCGCCCGGTTCAGATATTCCACAGTCATAGGCTATCCCTTTGCAATATCAATTTCCTGAGCAGCTGGAACTTCCCGATAACGTGGTGCCCACAAACGAACCAGCATCGAATTCAAAAAGAATACATCAACATCAGTTATCGGTGGCGAGGGTCCATCATTACTTGCCGCTCCTTACCGGCGATCGTGCACTTGTACGTGGCTGCTTTTCAGTGCTTTTTTTCAGGTCTACTGAAAACGTGCACACCTCGCTTAGCCACTGAAAAGCTGACTGACCCGGAAGTCAAACAAAAACATCAGAACCAGCTTCTCGAACGCCTGCTAGACGGTCCGATTTCGGATACCAACCGCCACTAGGAACAGATATCCACAGTGCTACTCAGAGCCGGAACTTCAGTTTGCGGTACAGCCTCATTCACACATTGGATCTCTGATAGGAACGTAGCTCTACTGGAGGCCCAGAGCCTGCTGGTCGTGACCGAAACTCCTCCTGACGCATCATCTGACATCAGGTGAAACTGGGTGTCCATGTTACTCGAGAAGCTTGATTGACCGGAAAGGTCGGAGAAATGGAAGGTACGAAGATTGCCGGAAAATTCCGTTATCTGTTCCACTTGATTCGTTCGACTGATCATCGGAACCCCCCAAATGGCTCCCTGCTATGCAGGAAAGCGGAAGGTTTGGACCACTCGGCACAGTACTTCGAACAGCATTTCAGCTGTTCACCTGCTGCTTCCAATTCGGAATGCCAGTCTTCAGTCTCAGAAGTGTCTGATTGTATTTCTCTATTCAAGCGTCATCGTGCTGCTAGTCCTTACGACCTTCCGCCAGAGTTTTTCAGCCAATGCCCGTCTAGCCTATTTGGGTCCATATGAGAGAAACGGACCGTCCCAGATTGAATTGATAGTGGTGCCTATTTTCAAAACGTATACTCGCAGTGAATTTAGTAATTTAGTGTTCAACTCCTGTTCTGACAAGGCTTCTGGCGTTATTGGTTCTTCGCCGTGTTGGGGTGGCACGCAAAATCTCGACTCGTTAAAATCAAGCGGGATTTTGAACGGGTAGAGGCTGCGCGGACCACATCTTCACACTCCTCAGCAGCGCCACATGTACAGACGACCACAATCTTGGTGTTCCTTGACTTCAAGGGTGCGTTTAATTCTGTCGATCGATCAGTGCTGTTAACTACACTTGCTCACCAGGGTATGTACCAGAGGTTTGTAAACATGTTCCGATCCCTATATTCACACGTCTGGGCCTATGATAGTGGTGAGTTTTCCAGAAGCTTCTCTACAGAAAGTGATGTCCGGCAAGTGTGCCCACTCCCTCCATTTTTGTTCAACTTCGTCATTGATGAAATATTAAGCCGAACGCTGAAAAGTTTTCGAAACCCCGGTGTTCAATCGTTGCCCGTTAGAACCTTGTTGATCTGGAGTACGCAAACAATGTCGAAGTCCGAAATGAAGCACAAGGCCTGCTGAATATACTGACGCTCATCAAGCCATCTGTTGGCATGCGCTTTTTCACCTTCAAAGTTCAAAGTCAAGCCTTACAACGTCCAGTCTCTGAACATACCCTTTACAATTCAAGCAGTATCACTTGAGGTTGTGGAGAATTTCGCCTATCTCGGTAGTTGTATTAGCTCTGGCGGAAGTTTGTAGTCAAAAAGAGCAAGAATCTCAAAGGCCCGAATCACGTTTGCTAATTTGCGTCTCTTGTGGCGTCAAAAACGCATTGCTAATCTCAAGGAACGCGTGTACCAGCCTACAGTAAGGGCTGTGTTGTATGGGTGGGAGACGTGGCCCTTGTGGACAGATGATGTAAGGCGTCTTCAGGCTTTTGACCACCGCTGCCTCAAGCGTTGCTGGTTTTGGATGTGGTCAGCAGATTAGTAAAGAGGCGATTAGAAAATAGGTATTTGGTTATGCGGCAGGTGTTTTAATCACGGAAAACCTCCAGCACCATCAACTGCGGTGGCTCAGTCATGAATTACGCATGCCGTTTAGCAAGAAGGGTGTTCTCCGTGGCTCCTCTAGAATGTCGCGAACCGCGAGGTGGACAATGTACGACCTGGCAGAAGGGCGTGAAAGAGATTACGAAGAGTTTGTATGTTGTTGCTGTTGTACAGCTTCCAGAATGGGGTCTTCGTGGCCCCGTCTGTGCTTGCGACTGGTCGACGTTAGTGGCTTTCGTGCCGTCAGTTTCTTTCCAAATAGACTGATTGAGCGTTTGGAAGTGTAGGCGACTCAGAATACTTGACTCAGGTTAGCATTGGGTACCCTCCCCCACCCACTCTTTTCCCCTTCTTCTAACTCTACGACTTTGAATATAACTAGCTGAACTTTATGGTCGTACGGCAGTAAAGCATCAGTGTCAACACTGATGTTGCTATCTCTTATAATGATGACGACGACGAGATAATGAGGCGAACGCTGCAAAGTCTCCATCTTCAGTAACGCTTAATTATTTTTAATTTCAGCTCGTTCCGGGTGACGGCTGGCCAGTTTTGGCCAAGTATTCTTTGTCTCTGTAATGCTCATGCGCGTAACCTGGTTGGAAATTTGCTGGAGCTGACTGATGTCCCAGGTCAACGGCGCTGGTGTCTCACTCAGTACCAGTATTACCCCGTGGAATAGGACTCCAGGTAAGTGTTTTACTATCTAAACATGAGCTTATCGATCTATACCCATTTACCACAGTGGGGCACCACTATTCAGATTTCTTTTCATCAACTCTATATCTGGTGATATACGGGGACTACCGTTCTGGTTATTCGTTCTCACCCTGAATACGTATCCTCTATGTGTCTAACATCTTTGAATAAGTATCTCAACCATAGTCCCAGTTCACTTAATACCGTTGTCTAACCTCTGCAGTTGCGATGAAGGTTCCTCTTTCGGAAGAGAACGAACTTAGTTTCGGACCAAAAGATGATAAATTCACCCTTCTTTACCGATTGTCATGTAGGCCATGTTGGTCCGGGTTGGGTTCTATCTCAGGAGGAACTACTTAGAACATGCGTGGGAATTGCAATTTTGTTGAGTTAACCAGCTCAGTGAATCGCTTTATATAGCCTGTCCACTTTCGAAAAGCGACCAACTGTGTATCGCTCGGATTTTTGCCCGGCATGGCATACCTAGCCATAGCTTGTGTGTATATACATCAGTTTCAGCTATCTGTGTCACCCAACCCTTCACTTTCGTCATCTCAGTCTCCGCTTACCGTTTCTCATACTGTAGTAGCTGTCGAAACATAGGTTGAAGCGTCTCCACTATTCACCATGGTTTTATCTGGGTTCGATCCGGTCAGTCCACCGTGTTTTTTTTTGGGTGGGTGGGGGGTTGGAAGCGAGGTCTTACGAGGCCATGTGTTCCAGGAATGAAGTTTGGTCTGTGGACACGTAAGAAGAGCATATTTTATGGTGTTTGCGATATTGTTTGATTTTGACCCGTAATCTACCAGAGATCAACAATCTACCAGACTAACTCATTTGATCGAGAACTTAAGCTTTTTAAGGTAGAAGACATTTTCACAGTGTACCTTTTTATGATTGCATCTGAATCATCCTTGGGGTGTCATTTTGAACTATTTTTCTATTCCTACTTGAGTTCAGCACAAATTGACTGTAAACGCTTCGTCGAAGTCTCACCAGGAAAATGAGCTACATTCATAAATAAACCTCCAGTTGAGCCACCAAGAGACGTTTTGTTGTATATGACTACACCCCCTCTTGTTAATACTGACTTGTTTGCCCGGAGTAGGCTTCGTTGTGGTCCGGTGTCCCAGTTTGGTGCAAACCAGTCAGCGCTAGCTGACCTAATTCACGTTGAATTGAGAACACCGCACTCGCTATGTCTGATAATGAACGACGTTCACATGGTTTGTGCATTACCACATTGGATTATCTGGAGATTTGCTAATGCCTAGTCAGACCCCTTTTCGACAAACAACTCTGTTTGTATCCTATCGGCAAGTTCACTCAACAGCAAATCTGTCCCGTGCTAATTTCTGGAAGGTTTCTGACGTGTGACCTGTCTAAAACACCGGAGCCTTCTTTCAGAATTACTGAATCCAGTGCCATAGCTACTGCAATGTGCGTCATCATTGCTGTGGGGGATATTTGATATAGGGATTTATGGATTACCAGCATCAGCCACTACAGGTGACGTATGGGCAATATTTTAGAACGAAGTAATGGACTTCTCGGCGCTGGTCTTCAGTGGGATCGCACTTTAAATAGCACCTTTTGGGGAGTGGTGTTATTTATTCTTCCTAGAGACGTCTCCTGATGGTATTAATGTGTCACCATTTACACTTTTTAAGGTGTTTATAAAACATCCTGAAAGTCAGGATGTTTCTTAACAACCCGAGGTCTATCTTTGGTGATGGTGTCATACACTAGGTGCCATGGGACAATGAGCTGAAGAGTTTTAAAACTATTGGCCTGCAAAAAGTTAGAAATTCTCTTGTAAATGGACCGAACGTTAAGTAGATGATTTTCGAGCTTAGCTGCGATTCTCATGTTGAGTCCAACTTTTCTTTGGTGTGTTCATTATCAGGCCTTCACGTCCTGGTAGACTACAGTAATGGTGAGCTCAAGTTGGCTTAGTGACTAAGGCGTCAGCTTACAGACTGGAAGGTATGTGGTTCGAACCTAACCCCAGCATCTCGACTGCCCCTGTCCAGACTTGGGTAACCTGGCAGTGTCCCAGCCGTCGTGCCTCCAGTTGGCATGACAGCTAGACAATGAGAGGGTGCTACAGCTGAACGGTCATCTCTGCCGTAATGGAATTCGGTTCGGGGATGGCGGGAAACTACTGTGCTCTCTTCAAGGCAGTACCTGCTCTTGGATGGGGTCTGTTTTTTTCCAGAGATTACTGGAGTGTTTAAGGTTCTTGCACCTGAAAATCATGTTTGATAACCTAAACCACGTTCTAAGCGAATGTGTATGAACTGTGTTTAATAGTCCTGCGCCTGCTCGGTGTCTTAATACGGTCAAATCTAAGGTGTGAATTTCATATCCTGATCTTGGGTGAGATAAGAAATTGCTCCTCCGGAACGCCCAAGATGTTCTTTTTTGGGGATTGGAGACTGGGTTCTCAAAAGGCATCAGTTTCGAGCCAAATATCACGGTTTTGGCGGAAGACTCACCTGGAACCCGACTGAATCTCGTTTATGATGTTCTTAAGTGGTGCATTACGTCTATACTGGAGAATGCTGTTTGTTGTATTATCAACCTGGACTTAACTGAAGACCGACATGTATAAGTGCACGTTTTTCGGCATCAAATTCATCTGCTTTCGTTTTTCCCACATCTTTTATTTAGGCAAACCAGGTACTGGTAGCAGTAATATAGGTTCCTTGTCTTCAAACCGCTGGAACAACAGTAAAGTTACACTAAACCTCGCCACAGAAACCACTCTCGACGCATCTGCAGAAGGTGAGTAGAACTGTCTAAGAACGTAATTTTGGAACAATTATTAGAACATACCGAGCAATCCGTCGTTGGGGGCTCGGAAGCTGGACAGATGTGGCCACCTCCAATGTTTGATGCCGCAAGAGTCACGGATCCCGCCACCGGTGCATTCACTACTGGTGTGGAGGCAACAAGTAGCACGAATCAGGTGAGCGATGAGCAGTATAATAGAAATAAATGTGTCTATCACTAACTGTCCGCGTTCACACCTATTGTATGCCTTTACAAATCGTCGGAATGAGAGAAACTGTACAGAAAAGTAGGTTGTGGGCGATTCATTAGTGTTTCGGTCTTTTGCTTAAATTCCTACTGTGCATACGGCCACCTTTGGAATTCTGTGGCTAATTAGTTTTAAACTGCCTCCGAACTCATATTGGTGTTCCAACAAACTAACCTTCCGAATATTTTCCCTCCATCTATAATCCGATAAAAAATACAGCCTTGTCGGAAATGCGCTTGTGCGAAGGAAAGTGATGTGCATGTTCTTACCGAGTTTCGACTGATGTATGCTCAGGTACTTGCACCTGTTGCGAATGTCACATTCGGATCAGGCAATTAATGCTTTTTCGATGGATATCCGCGCAGCAGCAGTCGTGTCACGCGATTGCATCAGTTTTTCTAAGCCCGCTGACCCTGCGTGCTCTTTTCATGCGCCGTGATTTCACAGTTATGTTCTTGTTCATCTACCTAAGCGATGGGAAGAAACTTCCTGGCGATCCTTGAATTGCAGTATCTTGGTGACTTGGTGAACTGGCTTGGTGAACTCAGCCGTTGGAAGCAGGACATCAACATAGGAAAAGTTTGTGTATCTAGGACTATGGAAGCAGTCGGTCGGTCCACAAAACGAACGTATAGACAACTGAGACATTACTATGGAATCTGTAAACGGAGGGCCTGTAAACACATGTTTATAAGGATAGGTGTTTGCAGGTTCAACAATAGTCTTCGCAGGCAACTTAAGTTCTCAGTGTTTTTTGGTCAAGTGTTTACAGTTTCGCAATCGATGACTTATTCGTTGTCCTTCATGAGGGTGTATCAGATCTATCGTATGGTCCTCATACTGTTTGGAACGACGTTCACAATTAGCCGGCCATTGCGCCTGAAACTGCTGATTTATTCGACTATATCAGGAATTTAGATGATACTCAAGGAAAATCCAAGAATACATCTGGGTTTCTGAGTTCTCAAAAGTTTATACTGGTGGGTTTTTGCTGTTGTGCGTGTCTTTTACCCAATGCATCCGTTTTTGACGATGAAATCCTCCTCATCTTATGTTGCTATCTCCAGGATAAGGATGACGACTCGGTGATTGTAACTTTTTGACAATGGGGTACCTGATTCTTCCCGGGGGGTTTCAAGCATGCAGCACAATCTTCTATGGTGGAGACTAATTGCAGTTAGTTAGTGGCTTTGGAAACCCTCATCAAACATCGATTGAATCTGGCCTCGAGTGCTACTAGGTCGTTTGGTGCGGGGAGGGGGGGGCTTTTGTTACCCTGACGCGAAGGAGGAACCAGTAGCGGACGACTCGTGGAATAAAACGGACCGGTTCACACAAGAAGTGATCAGCTGAAATACAAAGAAAAGACATGTAGTGAAATACACATTCGCAAACTATGTAGGTGTTTACAAGGGTATCAGTCTTGGCTGAATCTCATACTATTCTTAAACTAGATTTGCTGCCCATCTCATGTTTCACTTGCCACGATCTTGGCGATACATATTATGTATAAGTTCTGTTACGTCAAGAATAGCAAAACAGCCGAGCGGACAAACGCCTCAATCTCGGTGTAGGTCAGTCGAAAGATGAGTCTGTCGATATCTGACAACCTGTTAGTTCGCTGCGATCATCCTGTTAACTCAGACGACAGTGTAGATTATGGTTGAAGTAAGTAGTAGTCGGGATTTGTGCATATTTAATCCAGGGACAACCTTGTCGTTAGTGCGGAAGGGAGGCTGTAGGCCGACTGTGAGCATGAGCCCTGAAGATGGAAGGTGAATACCGTTGGAAACTATTGATGTATGATGCTCACAGGTGAACCGTAGTTTGTTATTAACTTAGGGGCGAAAAGTATGCTCAAAAGCCCTGATAGCAGAAAGGATGTGCAACAGACAACCTGAAACATCCTCCCCAACACCATTCCATCTGCACTAACAAATCCCTTTGAGTTACCCGGGGCTCATCGATTAACTAACGACGAAAGGTTGTGGTCTTTCGCTGAGACGTGCAGAGCAATCTTAGTTTTCTAGTTTTCGCACTATGGGAGACTTCTGGGTGGTAGCCGCATGTATGCAACGCGTACTTAGTGCTAGCTTACTACAATCATTCCGCGGTGACCAAACCTCCAAACACTCATACAGGCAGTCTGGGTAGAAACTAACAACAAGGTCGCCACTGACATCGGTTGGCAGCCACATCTCGCAGCGTATCCAACCAGGCACAGTGGGGATCACGCGGTCCCCATCCTGGAAGGCGAGTAGCACCGACAGCACCCAAGCGTTTCGTAATTCCCTTCATAGCCCTTTGCCAGGTCAAGGTTGGCCACCTCTGTGCATCCGGCACTCTGAATTGAGCATGGAAAACAGCACTTCATCGGCAGACGATGGTTTGGCATATGTAACACATGTCCCAACCAACGCAGCTTCTGGTGCTGGAGACATTCTTCAATGGAAGTGAAAAGAATGAAATCGTTCAGCTGTGGCACCCGTTCAGTGCCTGGCTGCCATGCCATCCGAAGGAGGTACGAGGATACTGCTAAGTTACCCAAGCCTAGACAGGGGAATTCGTGAAGCAGAGGTCGGGTTCGAACTACGAACCTTCCGGTGAGTAAATTCGCGCTCTTACCACTTGGGCCATTCCGCTTCAATGGAAATACCCGTTGAACAACCGAAAGCTCGCTTTCTAATTGCCTCCTTACGGATTCGCCGACACCAACCCACATGATCTGTGGTTCTGAGGAAACGATTGTCGAGCACCTGAAGACGTCTCAGTTCCGCTGGTCGAACAGGCCGAGTCTCACAGTCATACAAAACAGCCCGCACTGTGGTCGAATACACACGCCCCTTGAGATTCAAGGATACACCAATTTGACACCATAGGTGTCTCAAATTAGCAAACGCGACTCGGGCCTTGGGGATTCGAGCGACCACGCAACACGAAGTTGCCTCAATTCCAGCTTCATTCGAATTCTTTTTCCTTGTGCCTATGCCGACTGATTGGGAGCTATAATGAATCTCCTACTATATAGATAAACTCGGTCCAGCTACTTCCATATTGAATCTCAGGTTGTTTGAACTGATGCTGTAAGGAAACGTTATAATTCCATCCTTACTGTGGAATATCTGTTAGTGGACAATATTTTTAATGATAATAATTGCAATATTGTCTGTGGTTTGCCGATGTCCTCGTTACCTTGACTGATGTATCCTTTTCTTTATCTGTGTCTCTCTAGTGGTCGATATCTGACTTTTCGGGAACAGCAGGCTCCAATTCCTTACTTGGCGAGCCCGGGAGCACTGCTGCACCCAGTTGCACCGGTTGGTCCCTACAAAATAGCTCCACAGTTTCTTCCGTACCGCGCGCAATCACCGGGCAACAAACCCACTCCACCCTTGTCACAGACTCAGACCCTTCTCGTCGGTACTTGAGCGGTTCGCGGACTAATGCATGGCCCCTCAATTCCGATTCGCCAGAATTCCCTGGAGGTAAGTTGAATTGAGCTCACCCCAGGGTTCCAAACAGAAGGTAACTTTCTCCATGAACCATAGGATCAAAGTTAATTTATTTGCGGTTGATCACAACTTCATGCCTTCAGTTCCATGCTTCAAAATCGGTCGGTGAATCACAAAGGAGTGCACGATTGTATTGTTTGATCTAACCTCTGTTCGTGTTACTAACAGGGCACAGGTCAATTGAGAAACACTCCATTGAATGTTGCTGATGAGTAGCACATCCCTAGTCTTCTCACATTTCGATGTATGCTTTTGTGACGGTCTGAGACATCAGTGAATTTCTCGGTTTCACATTTGTTTCTCCCCCCACCTAGATGAGCGAAATAACTTACCACTTGCTCTTTCCAAATTGAGTGTCAGTGGTGCCGTCCCGTCTACCGGATGCTTTCAACCTATTCACGATTTCACTGATAACCAACTTTTGACTTGCACCTCCAAGCCGGGTGACCTTTCGACCGACCTAACCGACTGCCAGAAAGCAAAAAAGTCCAGTGTTGATAGCGCGGAAGTTGAAGCATTGTTTGCCACTGACCCTGAGGAAGCCGTCCGGTCGATCGTGAACACAACAGAACCCTGGGGTATCCATCCAGTTGACCAAAGCACCCCATGGGATACTTCGGAACTCAACGATGTCAGTAATACAGCTACATGTGGTTCTCCCTCAGTCGACGTAGCGAATGCGACTGCCCGTGGAACCAGTGGCATGTTCGACGGTCAAACATCAACGGTCCAACAACCGCGTCGTATCGGCTCATTGAGCGGGTCCGCAATGGGTCGTGATCTTGAGTCCAATGTCTGGCCCAGTGAACCTCCTAATGGCACAGGAATCTGGGAGTCTCATTATGAAAACCTTGGTGAACGGACTGCGCGTTGGCAACCGAGTGTTGGCTCTAATATCAATCAATCGGGCTTTTCTTCTCTCCCGGGAACCCATGCAGGTTTTGTTGGCCCAAGTGCATCCAATCCTCGACCACAGCTACCTCCGGGTTCAGAAAGCGGTTCCAGTTTCCGTGGTTTCGCACGTCCAACTTCAGGTTTATTTCCCAGTGCATTATCCAACCCCTCTGGTATTGGTGCGAGACCCGTTGCAGGTGCACCACACGCCATTGGAACACCACTACACAATGTATCCCCATCAACTGGATCTAACCGCGGATTCCCGTTAGTCAGCTCCCCCAATCTTGTCACACCAAATGGTCCTTGGCCTTTTCCCTCATCAGCCACACCAGGTGAGTATTTGGGATTTTCTTCCTGAAACCACTCATCATTTCTTTCGAATGCACACTATGCGGATGTCATGTACTCGCCTTGAAATGGATAGCACGATCGGGATTGGCCACGATCAATCAGTACATCTTGGGTGGGGATAAGCAGCGTTCTAATCAAGTATAAAATCGTTCAGCTGTAGCACCCTTCCGGCGCCTAACTGCCACGCTACCCGAAGGTTGAACGAGGGCTGGGATACTGTCAGGTTACCCAAGCCTAGACAGGAGAAGTCGAGAGGCAGAGGTTGGGTTCGAACCACAGACCTTCCGGTCAGTAAGTTCGCGCTCTATCCACTTGGGCTACCTAATCGAGTGAACATATTTGATTACGGGATCAGTCGATGTGGGCAGACAGTTCAGATATTTGGTAAGGTGCCGCAGTGGATACAGTTCTCGTGAGCACACGGTGTTTTGCTGCAGTTAGGAGGAAATAAGCATATTTATGCTCACTTCCTACTAGTTCTCGCTGAAAAATCCAGATGGTGGTAGCACATCTGATATTAACCTTCACTCCAAACCGTTTCCACATGCCACAATCTTTTTCCAATCTTGATGTTTTGGTGGTTGATGAATGAGCTATGATTCACTACCATTTAAGCGATCGAACACCAATTACCAAGATCCACATGTAGCAGCCGGAGCTGATGTACCATTGGTACATGGTTTGAAGCTGGTACTGGCAACCGGGACCAGTCCGTTGTACTGTGTTATCATGCATCATATCGTTGTCTCACATTGTGTATGGCCACTTTGTATTTGTAATTTTTTTTCGATTTTCCAATGACTATCCTTCTTATATTGTTATTCTAAGGCTGACAGCATTACCAACAGCAAGGTCACTGGGATACCGTCAGGTTATTCTTGACAATGTCTTGATAGGTGGCTCTCGGTAATAATTGCACGGTGCTGTACTGGTGAGATACAGTAGTACGTTGAGAATTAAAGGAATTGACGAATGGCGCTGGTGTCACAGTAATAGACGAGTAACTGCTGTCGGCGCCCATTGTTATGCCATCTTTTTTAGACCGGCTGATAACTTGCACTATATCCCCTCGCCAATCCTATTCCTCTGGCTTTGCATCAACGCCAAGGACTTGTGCACACCGCATTCAGCTCCGTGCAACCCATCTTATGGCTTCTTACTATGTATGAGTGTCCAGTGGTTCGACCACTGTTGCCAGGCACTCGGATGCCAGCCAGCCATTTCGTGTCTGCTGACGGTAAACAGGATCTTTAACTGTGCCTGATATCTACGTAAGCTTTATTTTTCAATGGTACTCAGTTTACCAGTTGGTTTAGTGAGACTATTCCTGAAACAGGGTAAAGTTTATTACTGAATTCCAGTTGGTGGGGTGTCGTGTGGCCACTGTTAGCCTACCCGTTTTTGTTACCAAAGGACTCTTTGGGACGGTTGACTGGGTCCTCTTGGAGATGTGTGTGCTCAGCAATGAACCGTCTGAGGACCATACGAACGTCACTAAAGCGTCATGCATATTCGTCACACAGAACGGTGTCATACAAAACTGCAATGCCGTTTCTGTTCCACTTCTTCATTATTGACGTTTCCTGAAGTACTTTGGATAATCTATGGGGGAATATATCTTATTCCATCTGACACGGTATTCAGAGCACGCGGACAACCATTATTCTGGAGTGCAACACATTTGTTGGACACTGATAGTATCACTCGAGCACGTCGGAGCAATACAAGTTACTTCCGCACAGTGGAACAGAACCCCAGAAACTGAATAGGACACACCAGATTAACATGGAAATGTTAAAGGTATTTAAAGGTATTTATGTTAAAAGGTATTTATCCCTTCACGCACCAATAATACACTGGCAGTATTGGTTTGGGGTGAAAATGAAGTCCGACACTGGTGCCTGTCCACCTTATTTGTCCCCAGTGCCCGAAGATATCCGTAGAATTCATGAGAAGAACGCCGGTAGCGAACAAAGCTGGTCTTCCGCGATTGGTCCTTTTAGCAAATCACCACAAATCTATAGTATATCAGAAATCACGTGCAACGACTGAAAATCCTTGGCACATTCTGGAAAATAAGAAACAAAGGGAGGGGGTGCGTGGGATGGAAGCCACGTTGGTCGATGAGTCAAGTGAGTGACGTCACCTTTTAGCAGATCATCTCAGGTTCAAAGGTCACACCAGTTCCTTTTGGACGCTGAGTTGTGGGTCATGCAGCCAGATTTCAAACGCCTCTGTGATTGATAGCGGTCGTGACCAGCTCAAGAACAGCCGCTATATGACGTCGAACGCATGCTCCTTATGGATGATATGACGTTTCGGCCAGCTGTTACACAATTGCATTTGAGCTCGGTTTCTTCGAGCCACCACTAAGGGATACTGGATTGTGCTGTCGTATTCTCTCGGACGATTACCTTGCCGTACGACCAACGTATGATGCTCGGCACGAGCATACAAACGAGTACACACAAGCTGATGGTAAAACTTAGCAAGCTATCTTTTAAACGGAACTTGATAGTGGGGCTGGAATTGAAATTCAAGCACAGACAAGCAGCTACAAATTGGCATCACTTACTTGATTCATCCATCATCACCATCATCATCATCGACAGCATGATATCAGCGTTTAACACCGATGCTTCATTGATCTTTCATCTCATGTATCTTCCATCCCATGCATTCCCCTTTATTTTCCAGAGCATGTGCTGTTGATGTTCACATAAGCTTTGCACTTGATTTCTGGTATAATGTAGCTTTGTGGTGTATTAGCTAAGGGGACCAATTACGGATAACCAGCTTTTTTCGCTACCTTCGTTTTTCCTATTTGTTTCCATTTGAGCAAAGGACTAAATTCTGATCAATATTGCCCACTTTCAGTGTGGTAATCCTATAGGGTTTCAACTTGATTACTGCTGCAAGACTAGGCTGAGCGTCATCCTATCATCTTAGGGCGCTGACTGAAACCCCTGGATTCCGGGTGGCAGACTATTGTGTGAGTTATCTTTTCAGGGGAGATCCCCTGATATCTGGGTCCACTGTTCTCGGTACTTTCATATTTTCGTTGCGTAAATCACTCTGTTCACCAGAGCGGTAACACGTATGTTTCTTGCGGTTTCAGCAAAGTTCAAGGGACAGTTGGTGAACATTTCGTAATTTAAGGGACGCTTTTTGCATCGTTTCTTCAAGAGCAGAATTGATCCTGTAAATTGGCGTCGAAGTGGCTTGTGCTGGTCATATTGTTGTGTGACTATGAAATACGGTCTCCTAGGGTGGCAGTTGACCATTGGTGCCTCAAAACTGCAATAATGTCCTCGTGTTTGCCTCATATGAGTATTTCGACCCGTTTTCTACTGTTTTCCTCAACGATACGGAGCCTTTTGCAATGAATGTTCATCCTTCAATTTCTGCACTTCAGTAAGCTCATCCCACCACGACGTATGGCAGTTAAGCATCAGCATTTAATACGGGTGTATTGCTGTGCATAATGATGCTGACAACCGTTGATGCAACGGGGATTTTGACTGAAGCACTTGTGCAACATCGCTAATTGCAATGGCCCAATCGCGTTCCACAACTATCTCGTAATCTCCACCGAAAACCCTTTGAGTTTGCGGCAAACCATAAAGTGGGCAACTGTGACTTGGTGAAAGAACGTGGTGGCAATTACGGCTCGTCCTGTAGTTGAATAAGGAACGTTGGTAACGCTGTTCCGTTATTGTTTCGTCTGACAGCAGTCCTCCCAAGAGGGACCAACCACAATTTGTATTTCAAGGTCGATACATTTACCTTGAACACTAGTGCTTCCACTCACTTGTGTCCATGACCTCATGATAAGGTTTGAGAATTTGGCCGCACGCTCGTACACCTACACATGGGCCATAATGCTTGGTGTGGTGGACCCATTTATTTATGGGACTCCCTTTGGAAAGTTGAAACGTACGGGTTGCCATTAGCCCACGCAGTCAAGAGTCATGACACTACTGACCTGGTAGGAAGAACTCTTCTAGTGATGGTTACAAGCAAACGAAAATTTTTTGAAGACCTTACTTTTTGTGAGAGTAGCAAAAAAGTTTGCAATCAATCCTGCATCATCGGCTTATGATTATACTTCACATATCACCTTTAAGGTGACGGTCTTTTCAGAGGACAAGTGCCGTCTTCTGCGGTGGTTGTTTTTCTGGATGTTAAAATGTGCATGTGTTAGGGCAAAACTTCATAGAAGGGAGCAGAATATCACTGTTGTACTGTCTGAATTTAAGCTGTATGAATTTGTGTTTTGATCCTGTTTTCATTTAGAAGAACCGTCTCTCCTACAAAGACTAGTTGGCCTGTCCTCTGAATGATATTTTTTGGAGAAACTACTTTATATCAAGTGCTAGGATTCTACGATAATGCAGTAACTTCTGCTTATATATCTTTTCTGAAGATTTTATACTTTCTCCACCTTGGCATCACAGCAGCTTGTGACAGCTCCTCAGTTAATTCTGAAGTATCCTGTTCTGTCGATCTGTCCCTATTTGTCATAGGCGAAAACACAGCTCCTGGTGTGGGTCTTGGTAATAAGGGGAGATGGTCAAACACCCACTTCAATCGCTTGGCTGGGAAGCAACAACAGCAACAACATACATTCCCTCATCTGCTGTCTAATCCAAACGGAGCAGGAATGCGCTGGCCTCCACTCGGCAACGTTCCGCAGATGCCAGGCGGCTGGCCGTTGACTGACCCAAGGCGGCCAAGTCTGATGCCAGGTGGTTGGTCCACACCTCCTTCGACCGAGACATCCGGCTATTTCAATCCGTCGCATCCAATCCTACCTCCCCGTATGTGCCAACCTGGCTCTGTTGCCAGCGATTTTCCCACACCCATCATCCCACCACCACGCAATGCCACGGGTGTCGCCAATCAGCAACCGTTCAGAACTCCCCACAGTGCCTTCTACCCTGCTTTGGGTTCTGGGTTATCGCCCTCTTCATCGGCTGCCCAACGCATGTTTCTCAGCCCGCAGCAACATTCACAACAGCTTCAACAGCAAAGTGTACTCCGTGCTAATGCGATGCGCCAACTCGTAAATCTGGGGTTTGCTGATGAAGAAGTCCAGGCCATCTTTTCTGATATTAACACAAATGTGGAACGTGCCCTGAGTAGGTTTTCATTCCTGAGCTTACGTCTGTTACATTTCGGCTTTCACTTATATGCTTTGATGTGTAGTCCGACGTATGCGAATTCTTACACTTTCCTGTATGCTTTTTCGAGCCGAGTAGCTACGCAACCTGACCAACGTTTCATCATTGTCCTGTTGTTTAGAGGAACTAGTGGGATCATACACAACGAAAGCCATCTCTATCCGGATCCTTAGTCTGTTTGGTACTTGGAGTGTTACTATACTTTGAAACGGTGCTGCTTGTAGGCTTCACGAAGACTCCAACAACCCATTCCTGGTTTCACCATTTAGAGGCTTATCATAGAGTTTCTGAGTTTTTGCAAGTTTTACTTCGTTTCATTCCGTGTCGTTTAGGTAATATAGCCGGGTTGGGTTCTGGAACTCCTGCCTACCAAGATCGGGTGATCTGTAACCAAAATAGGTGAATGCTTGCTCAGATGACAACATGTACTATCCTATAGTTTTTGAATGCTTTTGTGTTACCACAGACAGGACTAAGCAGGAAGAGGTTTTCAAAATAAATTTTTCAACTGGTACTTCAAAGTTAGGGAATCTGCGTTAAATCGGTCAGCTGTAACACCCTTCCGGTGCCTAGCTGCCTTGCCACCAGGAGAAAGCACGAAGGCTGGGATACTGCCAGGTTACCCAAGCCTAAATAGGGGAAGTCGAGAGGTTGAGGTCGGGTTTGATCTACGGACCTTCCAGTCAGTGAATTCACGCTCTAACCACTAAGCCATCTCGCTCCACACAACAGTCCGGATAGATAGCGGTCCATTTCATTGGTGTCATTGGGATACTTTCGTTCTATCTGTCGATGTAGGTTATGCCTAGAACTATCACGTCATGTAACGCAATAAGCTTGTTCACGATGGAGATGTTCCTGAAGTACAGCTGACAAACTGATATTAAACGGGTTTCTTTTTCAGAGGGGTTTGGTTAACAATCAGTGGATTTGTTGCTGAGCAACATGTTACGCTTTTGACACAAATGCTTCGTCAGGCTAAGTGAGTAATTCACCAGACTGATCGTGTTTTAAGACAGTCAGGAAACCAATTCGTTAGATTTCTTATGACTTACCGCCTTGATCATTGCTGGGTGTCAGTCTGAAGTTTCTGTTTGTTGATCAGTGGGGATGACTAACATTTACGATAGATTGGTTAGGGAGATTGTCCTCATGTTGAAACCGGGTTTTGCGGCCTTTTATTCCGGTCTAGGATACCTTAATAGAATATTCCTCTTAGGAGTCATTCACAGATTTTGTTCGCCTGGGTGCCGGGACAAATGGATTGTGTTCGGTTTGTCTTTCGGTTCAACCTCTTGAACAGAACGGTCAGGCGTACTTAGCCCTGCATGTATTGAGGCAGACAGACCGTATAAATGTACCGCATCTAATTAGATCACGTTCTCCATGTTTCTTACAGTGGACCTCCGCGACCGTACATGTCATCCGGGGTTGGACGAAATCATAAAGTCGTTTACTAACAGTGGACTCATGCAGATGGGCAACTTAGAGGATGCCGTGACTGCAGAGCAACTTTCTAACAGCCGTCCAGTAAATTTGCGGTCGTCACAGCACCCGAACACATATGACCAATCAGTGAGTTCCTCCTTTGAATTTTCCTTTAGAAGCACTCCCTTTCGGACTCTTCTTTTGTCCTGTGCATTATGTGCCGTACGCTTTACTGCGTTGTTCTTTGTAGCTTCAAGCAAGCACCGTGTCAGAGTGACTAGGATGTACCCTCTTCCGATGGTCTCCCAACCGCGTTTTCGAGCTGCGGATTGAAAACAATCAGTAAAGACCAGAATCGGAGCTTCCTTGCTTTGTGAGCACTAATCGATGCATGTCTACAGTCAGTCTATCTGACGCTTGTAGTTAGAGCCGGTGGAGCGGTATGTTGTTGCATGTAACGAGCGTCCGAGGTAAATCTCCAGAACAGACACAAACGAAAATGCGAGCCCAAAAAAGCAGTTGTAACAGCCTTATTAAAATACTTGATCACAATGTGGGTCGTCAACTTGGGGTAGTTGGTAGGTAGTTGGCCCCAGACATACCCATTAATTTAGATCTCCCTGTTTCATTTGGGGTGTGCAAGTATGTGTAGATTGTAACAGTATTCAGTTTCAAGCTGGTCTCATTTTCAACCGGCTTACGTTCGGCGCCCTTTCCGTCAAGGAGGTGCTCATTGTCCGTTTGCCACACAGATAGCTTACGGATCATATCCTTTTGTGTAGTTTAGAGCTGTGCAAAGCAAGCCCAGTCAGTGAAGCTTTGTGCACCTTCGGGTGAGTTGTCAGCATGCAAGTTTACAGCGGTATCTCACGAAGATGCTAAATCAGTTTCATTTACGTTAGAATGGGAAGAGAAACTGTGAATGCATTTCATTGAACGCTTTAAACAGTTCGGTGAGACGCGAGGCTATTACGTCATTACCTGAAGAACGATAACAGAATTGTGGTGCATGGGAATTCAGGTCGGCATTAGTTTGTGCTTGGAACCAGCACATAAGCTAGATGGTTTTGTTAATTTGTCGGTGATAGGAATGGAGGTCATCTAAAGGAGTTCATGAGGTGAAATTACATCTAGTATCAAGATGCCTGCTTGCTGTAAACCTACTTACCGTTAATCTAGGCGTCTTCTGCTTCGACTGCACACAAAAGTATGTTTCAGTGACCGATCGTCTTTCCCGTGAAGTCCTGCGAGAAGATGGGGGAACAATAAATTCAATCCAGGGATACGGGCGACAGAGTGAACAGTTTAATATGGGCCATCGCCATATAACTTGATAGTATTACCGTCTAACTCCGAGTGCTTACAACTTTCTTGGAGGGTGTTTATGGAAAAGAATTCCAGACAGGTGTAAGTACATACAGGTAGCGGACAGATACTCACCGTTTAGGCACAACCAGCCGACCATCCGTCATGGTTTAGAAACGCTCGCTTCTACCGATTTATCTGATCGAAACGGAATTCACTTTCCAAGAAGTGAATAAATGGAGCTGTAGGTAGTCAGATTTCCTCGAAAACGACGTAACAGGAGACAGTTCAATTTTTAGATACTACGAGATGATACGTAAATTTCTGCAAAATGACCCCGAAGGGAGGTAAGAATGCTCTCCGACTTTGTGGTTACCAAAGATCTGGATGCCGTTACTTCCCATTTATGAGAATGGGCTCGATGTGACTCTCCATGCTTTCCACTGCAGACAAAGACATTAATGGCCACAATCCGATGTAGCCAGCATACTTACTTTCAGTTTCCGTCCAACTCGACTGAATTTTTAGTGCGGTAACCACGCTACTTCCAGAATGTTTTTCTATTTGTGAAGCAGCGAAGCTCCAGTACCAACGCTTGCGTTTGTAGCGACTTTATATCACGTATTGGACAAGGAAGTTGTTTGATTCGAGTTTGCTGTACCGAACGTGCCTTTATCTATCCCCTATGATGCGCTATGCTTCCTTTTTGTATTGCAGTTACCTAAGACGAATTTATCTGCTGCTGGTCTTCCTGCAGAAAATTTGGAGTTATCGCTACATGTTTTACAGCAACGAGAAACTCAAATTTTGCAAACCATAATGCAGTTGCAATCAAAACACCAAGTGGGTGAATTTTATTGTTGCTTTGTCGGCATATTTCAGTTTGACATGCTGTTTCGTCTTCCCACCCATCTTATTCTTTCTGATTCGCTTTGATATCAGCTGTTTTCGCGTTGCTTCACGTCCGGCTCCGCACAAATGCCTGTACTATATCCGCTATATGCGTGCGTCGGTATCTCCTGCCGATCAACTGCTAATTCCACAATCAGTATAGTAATTCTCTTTAGTAGCTATCGCTATGCGCATTTGATGGAAAGGGTTTTAGCTTGCACGTTTGCGAGTATCCGATGAACAGAAGTCTAATCATTGGATTTCTGGTTTGATCGGCTAAGCTGTCACAGTCGCTTACTTCAAGCCACACAAATGTACGCGAACCTTATAGGCGAACCGCCACGCCCCTGATGACTTACCCGTCGAAGACTTCCTTAATAGGATTTCCTACCAGACAAATATTGATACGGTTTTAATTTCTTCAGTTGAATATGTACTCCCTTCTGTTTTTGCACCTATATAACTATTTATGGTTTAAATAGGAGTAATGCATTCTGCAGCTGACTTGAAACTCCCCATCCGTGTGTGTATCAAATGTACCGTATTATTAGGACCAACAGATAATCTTATGAATCACCGAGATAACATGGGTGCAGCTACTCGCATTTTTCATGTGTCTGTAGTCATACCCATGGATATTATTCGTTTCCGTTTCCTTTAGTTTATGCATTTTGAGGTATGTTGGGTTCCTCAGTAATCCACGGTAGTCACATCTTAAAGTAACAACAGTGGGCGTGAACTGTTAACGTCTGCTTTATGATCGATAGGTGTCCCGAATTCGCCATCCACTTACGTGCACTGGTTTTTATACTGTTTGGAGTTACACTACTTTCTCGTACTTCATCTCTGTCCAACAGGAGCTCAATGGAAAACTCAAACAACTCCGCACTGCTAACGTTCAGTTTGCCACGAACCCGGTGATGCAAGAACTGCAATTGCAGGCGATTCAAGTGGCTTCTCAGATTGAGGCACAACATGCTCAACTAAAACACGTACGCAGCCAAGCTGGAATGATCAAGCAAATCACTGCCTCAACCAATTTGTCACATTCACCGTCTCAGCCACTTCCTCAACAGCAGAACACCTTCAACTCGGTGTCCAGCACAGGTGCTTTCAATATCCTCTCTTCAGGTGGTTGGCCCTCTACTAATCCAGCTGCAGTAGGGGGACTACAACGGGCGCCCCAAATATTCGATCAGTTCACCGGAACAGATCAGCCTTTGGATGCAGGTGCTATCCCAGACTCAGGTCTTAAGATCGGTGAGTAAGAAAGAGACTTAAATCTACACTATTTCATCACCTTCATTTCCTCCGTAACCGTCATGTCTCAATAAGAATACCGACAGGTGTCATTCGGTGTGTTTTCGTGCTACCAATTCATTGGAAAGTAATAAAAAACTTGGTACTTGAGCCCTTGGTCGTTACATCTTTATATCTGTTCTGTCCTGATGAACATCTGGACAAAACTTTCTTTTGATGGAATACTTTCGGACACACGCCTCTGTTTTCAGCTCGTTAGCCTATTCTCAAGAATGGCCAAGCGATCGATTGTCTACTATCCTCGAGTATTGTCATTATGCTTATAGAAGGCTTCAAACGGAGGGTGTGTAGCAGGTTGAAACAGGTAGCAGGTCGGAAATACTGTATCATGTTTTAGCTAGACAATACCAGAGGTTCTCACCACCACATTTTTTAATCCCCGCATCAGCACCGCAATTCAGGTGGAGTCCATCTTAAGCCCAATACTCTTCCTGGACTGTATTACACACAGATATGGTGGAAAATTAGAAAACAGAAAACACCGGTGTCATCAGCCAATATGTACCAGGGTTGTCTTGTCAATATTTAGTTTGGTGGGGGTTTGTACGGAACGGTTTGACTGGGCAACAGCCCATGTTGAAACAAAAACTGGATATCCGACCAGTTTGGTTAAGCCTCAGTTAAATGGAACATTGGTATTTATAGCCAGACCCGGTAAGGAGCGAACCGAGACAGCTGTTGTTCCATGCAAGCGAGGGACACCCGGGGATTCGAGAGGCGATAGCTAAGATTAACACAAATGCGAATATCTGAGGCACACCACTGAGCATAGATTTTGACACAATTCTTTAGGCGGGGTTCTACAGCGGTTGACGGGAAAATGTACAAAGTGGGCATCAAACAAAGAAACTACTTACCAGCTAGGGTCTACTTCACAAAGTTATGAGAACGAGCAGCCAGTCTTTAACGTCCGCATTCTGGTCTTCTTAATGTAGTGCAAAACGTTTTGTTGGAGAAATAAAAACCTAATTAGGTGGCGGTCGATTTGATTTACGATTTGATTCAAGACGTCACACCACAGTAGCCTTCAAGAAGGATAACTGTATTCCTTACTGGTACAGTTGAGGATCACCTGTTTGCACAAAGTCATACAAAATGATTACTGTGAGATCCACCGGGGAACTTCGTATGGAAATTGGTGATTGAAGCGAACAATATACTACCAAACGACAGAGCTGACTATTGGCTCTAACGAAGAACATAGAACATAGAACATGGGACATGGAGTAAGTTGGGAAAAGTTTTATTGTTTGGAGATGAGAACTAAAATTTACATCACAGCGACTTGTTCTCCGGACGTCCCAGAATGCATAGAATCAAGAACATCTGAATGTTGCATTTTTACTTATGTGACCCATAGCGTTGTGAGGTTATCAGCATATTGGCCTTTCGCTAGCTGGAGTAATTCTGACCTGAAGAAACAAAGCTCTGCTTTGGTCCCAGTTTCATTTAATTCACCCACACCAAGCAACGGGCACTCGTAGTCGACACCTAGCACTGGGTTTCGCTGGTCATTTCCTCTGCCTGACTCCCTAAAACTTGACCAACCTTTTAATCCGGCGAGACTCGTTAGTTGTTTTCAAGGGATTTCGAAAAGACTGACTCCGATGGGTTCCGGGTTTCTCCAACTGATTTAACAGCAACATGCTTTGTACTTACAGACGGTACTCAGATTGAGGTGCAGGTATTTTATGTAGAAGGTTCATCATTCTGTAGCTTGACACATCTAACCCTAATTCTTACTGTTCACCCCGTGGTGACAGTAGCACTGAATTAGTCCCCATGCAACTGGTGGTCGTCGATTTTTGAATCATTTTACAACAAGACACCTATCCCGCAAAACCCCAAAATTGCATTTCACAACACTTTTCAGATGATTGACCAACCAAAATGAGTATCCTTGTGTTGTTTGCCTCGTTATCCCACTGTTGATTCATTTTTCCTCTTTCAGGGTCTGGTGCCTTTTTATGGGAATCTAGCCCTTGGTCCGGCTCAGCTCCTCGTGCCTCCGTCGATCCATATTCTAATGCTGTTGATCGGCGGTGGTCTTCGTCAGCCTATCCAAATCGTCCTCCCTATGGTGCTCTTGGAGATCCTCGGTGGTCTGACGTTGGAGGTAGTGATCCGGGTGCAGGTGTTGTTTCCTCCGATCCACAGCGTCAGTTTGGTGATTCAAGCGACGAACCAAGTGGGGACGTACGTCAGGCAGCTTCCAAGTCTTGGTTACTCGTCCATAATATCCCACCACATGTGTCTGTCGGCGTGTTAAAACTAGCTGTTTCTAGTGCCCTGAGCAAACATATCAAAGCAACAACTGGCAGTGACAGTAGCAACGGAACACAGCCGGATTTCGAGCTTCACCCACACATGGCAGCCCGTTGGGTATTGCTTGGGTTTTCGACCACATCTGAGGCGGCAGTAGTGCAAGATTGTCTGGAATCTTCTGGTGGGGAACAAAACAGTGCTCACTATGGCTCAGTCAAACCAATACCACCTGGAGAAGTACTGCTGCGTTTACAGGATATACAGGTATTCGGGTCCACCATTCTGTTACACGATCAGACGACTAGGTTGTGCACTAGTATGTGCTCCAATTACGGCACTTCTTGACTCTAAACTGAAGGAGTGCTGAAAAATAAAGTTTTGTTTCTTCTTGTCCCTAATTTATTGCATTTTATTGCATTTATTGCGTTTTACTGGGTGCCGGGGGCCCTTTTCATTCATTCTCATTTCTATATTCGTTACTTTAATAAAGCAACACTAAAAAGCTGTGTAGCGCAATGTATGTATGTAAAGGTCACCACTGGGTACGTAACTTATTCATTCATCGCAATTTGAGCTGATACTGGAAATCAAAAAAAGTTTTGGATGGTTGTTAAAAACATCATCGGTAACCCTTGAACATTGATGATTACTGAGGTTTGACGTTCTGCTTTATCTTAACTAACTTATCTTCCTCGGTAAATTGAACGTTCAATCTTGGAGACGTTCGATGTTTTGACGTTTTGTACACTTGCACGTCCAGATCTATTTTGCCTGTCAGTGGTTAGGGCGCGAGTTTACTGACCGGAAGGTCCTTGGTTCGAACTTGACGTCTGCATCTCTACTTCTGTCCAGGCTTGGGCAACGTAGTAGTACCACAGCCCACGTGTTTCTTTCTTTCTGGTGGCGTTAGGTTGATACCCGTGTGACGCCAGTAAGGCTGTGCATTAAATCTTACCGTGCAATCTGAATTATTGTTATCCATCAAGATTCGCCGTAGATTGTATTCACCCCATACTCAATTCAAATAAATAATGTTTTATGTCCGGACCTTGATATACACATGGTTGTCCCGTACCGACCTGTTGACTCTTTGATACAGAATTCAAATATTTCTACGGTTCTTGGCTTTCTATCTCATTCAGTCATCGTGGTTAGCAAAGCGCTAAGAGACTGTTAATGCATTCTTATTATCTCCGGTACATTCTGTATGTGTGGATTAAGTCAGTGTAAAAAATTCCACGCTGACTTGTGAACTGAGGTAATGTTCTAATAATGACAGGCTATCGTTTAACTAAGCTTCGACTACTCAAACTGCTGGAGGGCACAGGTTCTGCATTACCCCGGCATTCGATGTAACGCCGTCCCCGCCCAACGGCCCTACAGACCCTTGTAAAAACACTATCCTTACCTTCACCGTATTATCTTTTTCTTGCCATCGTGGAACCGCTACTTCTAGACTTCACACGCCCCAATTATTTTCATAAGTCTCTAGGAATGCGCTCCGGAGATTTCGTCTGACTCTGGGGAATTACATGTTAGCCCAAAAGCATTGATGCCCGAATGGGCAGCGAAATTCGTCCCATAGATGGCCCTAAGGAGCTTTCCTACTACTTGACCTAGTAACTTACGAACTTGTCACGGTTCGTTTGGTGATTGAAATAGAGCCATTTATGTCTATTGGAAAGACTATCACCTATATCAGTAATGACGGGGACAGCGAAACACGGGTAGTTTCCGTCACCGAACCTAGAAAAAGCTGAATTTACGGTGCGATTCTCCGAAGCCGAGGAATTTGAAACGGTATTTCTGGAGTGCTTGAGAGACAGCTCTGTTCTCGAGGAAAACTTGACACATCTTCCTACCGAATTCTGTGGGATATTTAGTGCGGTAAAAACTTTCAGCTATTGAAGATAGCTCTTCTATCTCGCATTTTCCAGTAACATACCCATCTTGTGTTTTGACCGGTGAAAGGGCGTTTTACAAGACCGAATTCGGTATTTTGACCGAAAAACGGGGAGATTAGAGCATGCTTTCCCCCAGTTTTTGGTTGGGTTTCTTGAGGTTTTGGGTTTTAGATGAATCCCTGAGCTCCCAAACTAACGAAGCTGGTACACTCTGCTAAGTCTCATTGGCAACTGCAGTCAATTCGGACAAGGACTCTGTAGCAGAACGCACGGAGGGATGGCAACTAAAATAACTACTCACTGACGTAGTCAGTGTCGTCCACGCTTCATACCTGTCGAGTATCCGTCCAAAACAGCCACTAACATCGCCAACACTATTATCTTTTGAATATTGCTTTTCATTAACAGTTCATATATTAAGCTGATACAAGCTATCACCTTGAACACACGATCATCCCCACTTTCCTTCCCATCGTCATTTGAGCAATAGCTGAGACAGCTTGGATTGCCTCAATCAATGCGCGGCTTTCAGGTGCTACATGACAGGGCTGGCTTTCTTGTAACTAAGGCGTAACGTTTCCTCGAAATTCCATAGCTAATAAAGGAGCATACAAATAATAGGTCCACTTGCTCAAGTTTCCTTGGGATAGTTTTTTTCCGAAGGACTATTCGACCAGTGCTGAATTTCTCAGGCCCTCTTTAATAACCCTGCGATTTGTTTCTCTGCATTCCTCTACTTTCACCATATTTGCGTGTGGATCCACCCGGATCTGCATTCTTTCTGTTTCAATGATGAGGACACCTTGGATTTGTGCACATTTCTTTGACCACGGGAGGTTTCAGGTTGAGAATGGCGGGGACATTGTCTTTTGCTGAACCTCTAATCGTCGTGCGTTCACATCGGTGATGATCCTGTGATTATCTATTGCTTTGAGGCTTAAACTTCTGTCAGTCGTATAATTTGAGCTGATAACTATCTCTTCTCAGTTTCTGGCCATTTTGAGGACAGATACCCTGTTGTGGCGCCCTCCAAAGGGCAGCTTCTTTCCACTAGCTACTGGCAATTGAAGGTCGCTGTAACAGCCTGGATAATAAAAGTGATGAAACCGCATATATTTGATGCTCAAATTTGTGCAACTTCATGCACAATCGGGCTTTGACTTCTGTTTGACTGCTTTGTGTTCTTTTGACGTTTTACATCTGTGATTGGTGTTTACGTGTATTCGAAATACAAACCGTACGCATCCGGCAAGGCATTTCGTCACTGTGTTGTGTGAATAGCTTTGTGGATGATATTCCGATAAGTTGCGCACAAACACCTATCTGACACTAGAACTCGGGACCTTTCTCATCACTTTATCTGGTTTTCTAGATGGAGTAAAGGATAATTGTACTAACAGGGGATTCCGTTCATCTATATTTGAATTGTGATATATATTCCCTGCTGCCAAGTCATCGATAGATTACAGGTTACTAACTCTACCAAAATCGGTTTAACCTATAACCGAACTACTTCATTCTCATTTCGAGTTCCTGTATATACTAATGGATAAAGGGTGAATTCCTCCTTTCATTCCAGTCCTTAGTGTCCCGCTTCAAAGGCATCGGAGTGGATTCCACAACAGCCACGGGGATGCTTCGTTGTGGCGCGCAAGCAAGTTCAATGCTTTCCTTCGGTTCCTCAGGTACTGGTGGGATTGGCAGTGGAGATGTTGCCGCCGTCGTTCCCACTGGTGTCACTACAGAATCTACTGACGCCACCGCTCATACCAACGACACTTGAATTCCTCCATATCTGAGTTCACTAGAATTATGCCGCTCAGCCATCTTTGATTCACTCTCCGTCCATCCACACGGCTGTTTTGTACCATGTCATACGTGACTTTTTGGGTGAACCACCAGCTTCTCTCATTCGGTTGACAATTACCTCACTTATCGCTTCATGATCCGGTCTGTTTTTGGACATCGTCCCACACAGGCCATCCTTCCTGTCCCGATCAACGGTATAGCACAGTTAACATATGAGTTCTATGTGATCTGCATGTTTTATTTGCATCGCCAATGAGTAGATCGCTAATCAATGAGTCCAAAATGAACTTGTGACAATTTCGTTTTCTAGCATCCAATCCGTGCTACCATGCTAGTCGCACCAGTTCATTTCCAGACCCTAATTAACAAGCACGTTGCACATTCGATAATCGTTATTTTTCTATGTGATCGACCACCAAACCTCCGCCTCTCTCTTTCTAATTCCCGCTCGTTCTGCTAACCGTACTTGTTTAGTAATGCTTTCGTACCCTGTTTGCCAAAAGTGTGGAGCAGATTCGTGCTATTTTACTCCCACTGTCCCACGGACTTCCATTGGTCAAAATCAGGCCAGACCTAGGCTCCTTTGGCGGGCACGTCTCGTGCAACCTCCCGGTTCGTCGGTTATCTCCAGAGATCTGGACGCATTTGATTAGCGGCATGAAGCCCTCACCATTTCCATCTCGAAACTATTCGTCCGCGCGTTTTCAGTTATCCGAACTCTTACATTTCTAGTTTCCGTTGACTACTCTTGCCCGCCTACCCGAGCCTATTAATCTGCTCCAGAATCGTTTTCGTACATTTTACACGTTTTGAGTATCTACTGTTGCTCGTGCCTCCCTTCGCCCATATGAATCCTTCATATGAATTATAGTCGTCGATTCACTGTCGCCTTTTCTGTGGGCAAATTCATTATGTAGTACTGTGTCCAGTACTGTGTGATTAGTTTTCTCTCGGGTTTCTTACAGATCGTCTACACATTTACCTCGTACACTCACATGTCCAGGTCTTACCATTACTATTATTACTACAGGTTGCGCAGCACATATGTCTCTTGTTCATTTTTTCCAGAGTTTGGTTATTTTCTCTCTCTCTCTCCCGTCTTTATTCTCGTTTTCTCTGCATATCCATATCGCGTGCATGCACCCCCACAGCGATATGGTATTTTGCCTATTCACCACCGTATGCGTATACATATATTTATACTTTGTTCTCGATATTGGTCTGATCGATACACTGTTGACACCACTGTTTGTGTTCGTTTTCAGTCAAGCCGGTTCGAAAACACCACAAAAGAGTTCCCCTAGCATAGTACTTGTAAACGTATCATCATCATCGACAGCATGACATCAGTGTTCAACACCGATGCTTCACTGCCGTATAACCACATGTAAACGTATATGCGCATTTAAAGCTGTCCTTCTGTATAGATGCAAACTCTCAGAAGATATCCCCTTACATCTATGAAGCTCGTGGAAACAGTCTTCAGGTAATCTGCCCGCGGTGAGGATGGCTGTTTGTGTTTATAACAGAGTCCATTTACGTCTGCTTCACTCGAATTTCAAGCCGGCGCTTCTCATATTGCGTTACAAGTGATACTCTCCTCAATCGTATACCCTGAGTTACCTCAAAGATGACGGTGGGCAAAAAAATGTATAACCTTTTCGCGCTTCGGCTCCCCTTGGCGACCTATCGGTAGAGTTTGCAAAATCGAAATGGACAGCAGAGGTTCCGCTACGGCATCTGGCTCAAACATATTTGGAGTTCACACCAGCTGTATGTCCCTTTCTGCGATGTTACACGTCCCAGTTTTGCGCAGGATATACTTTTTATCCAGTCTTCGACAATAAATAGAGTCTGTTTACACTGCCACATCCATGGCCTAAAACAGTACACTACTCTTTCGGCAGCTCGTTTTTCATTTATGCTCCACGGAAGCAAAAGGGCTCTATCCCGGAAAACGTAGTCTTCGCGTGAGTTGTATTTAGGCATTGCGCGTGGGTTGATCACTTACCCAGAGAGTCGAGCTTTATCCTGGAAGGGGATCCACATGAATGATAGCACTGGTCTACAGTTTGCAAAGACGAATCGGTTAGGAATAAAATGGGTTTCCGTACGACTGACACAAGGAATGCTCCGTATAGGAAAATGAGACAGTATACTATCCACGGCCACAAATGAATTCTAAAGACGTGACGAGCTCTGATAATGAATAGCTGGAATAGTAAATCGGACAGCAGTTACAGTTTGGAATTGGTACCATTTGGTCGGAGCTTGTTGGTAAAGTCGATGCTTTCACACTCCACTCTGGGCGACTACAAGGACCGGTAAAACGGTGGCTAGATGTATGGCTAAAAACTGGCCTACGCTGATTGTTTTCTTCCTCTGTGAAGTAGTTTCTCAACGAGAAGGTTCAATGAATTACTTTTAGGGATTGCATGGGGGCTCGGTTTTTCATTATCTCAGGGGTTTGGTGCTCGATCCGTGTTTCGGTTGTAGTTGAGGTCTTGCATCAAGTCCAGTTTTTCGACGATCCATTGCATGTTCTGTACTTAGCACCAGTCTCTGGGCCCGTGCTTGAGCGTACGTTACGACGTCGATCCTGGTACGAGGTGCTGAAAGTGATAATCAGTGGTAAGGACGAAACAACCTATGGTGAAATATCTGATTTTTGTGTATCTACTTGGCACTGCTTTGCGTCCTGAGTGAGGACGGGTCGAGGCGTGTCGTTCAGTTCCAACTTTCCTATCCGTGAACATCCTGCCGAATATTATCCGCATTAATACCTTATTAAAAATCCGAATATAGCACTTTCGGCCGATTACTCTTGGTATTGGTGCGGCACTTTTAAACGTACCTACGTCCGACCTGTCCTTTGGATTGGAGCAGTATGGTGGAGCACAACTGATGAATGCTATATGACAAAATCTATCAAATACCGTAGAAGTGGATCGACCTATGAGTAGGAATGATTGCCTCTGGTAACCGGCCTATTTCCGGATATTCGTCACCGCAGAGGCTTCCAGGCGCAAGCTGTACATCTGGCCGCTGAGTTGGTGTACTGTAGGAATCCTATAAACACGCACCAATACACTTGACCAGGGGTTCATGGTCAGTATATCCTTTGCCATCTGGATAACAAGTCGTGTTTTATATCGTGATTAACAAATCTGTCCTGACACCAATCGTAGTTGACCCGCCGAGTAGCACAACGAAAATCAGAGTGATAGGGTGGAAGGAATGATGTAGAAATCATAAACCAACTGAATAAACTAGCACTGTGATGAGATGCACTTCGGCTTCGCGACCAGCCCATCAAGTAACCTGTGGGACTGCGCACACTTACCACATTTCAGATCGGCGTGAGTTATCGATAGGATGTTTTGCCTCGCTGGTAGATCATTTGTGAAGTCTGCTGTCAATACTTAAGTATTCACCATCGTGTCGACAGACCCGTCCTGATAATGATGCGACGATTTGTCTTTTTTGATAGGAGACTCAAATGAATCAGACTGAATCTGTCGCCTATAGTGAGAGTACCTGTCGAATTTCCGTTTAATTTGGATTCAAGTAGAACAGGTTGACAAGAACTCGAGCACTGCGCCTACCAGGTGAGCCCCAAGAGAGGCATAATCGTTCGTGGGTTGTGGAAGACTTTTCAGCAACCTTATGAGAAGTGTGTTAGGTCTAGGTTTTTGTGACCTTTTTAATCGTTCCGTCCGGTAGACGCATTGGGTAAGTGCGTGGTTGACTTTGACAGATGTGCAACACCTGAAATCTTGAGACGAATGTGAGGGGAACAAGGATAAGACGATTGTTACTCGCACAGAAAATGCAACATGTTTTCTAAGACGTCACCTTTCGCTCTATGTGGATAAGTTCTGAAACAGGGCAAGACATCTTGCAGAGTCAACATGCACTCCTCTACTACACATATGCCACCAATAGCTTATAAGACTCGGTGGTTGCCGGTCAACAGAAACCAGACTCAGGAATGGTGAGGATGAGTGCGAGTTCTTCAAAGATAAGAGAAATCGACACAAGAATGAGTTCTTGTTGTGGGTGTCTTCAGACCTTCAAGCTCCACCTCTTATAAACTCCTGGAATTTCTCATTATCCTTCGCTCAGATGAAAAACATTACATTAAGCGAAATGACAAAAAGCTACGCAATTTCCCTTTATTCTCTCTCGGGTTATGATACCAGTTCTTGTCGATTTCAATATCTAAATGAACAAGCGGACTGGAATTCGAGTGGAATCATTTTTGGCACCACTCGGAGAATTTCAGAACAACCGATTTTTTACCTGTTACTCTAGTTCGTGTCCAGCTGCCGTTCCCCAATCTAAACTTGAGAAGTGGTTTTTGTTGGCTGTTCATGAGAAGACCCTATTCTTTCAAATGCAGTGTATCCCCCATCAGTTTGACCAGACTTGGTAGTACTTCTATAAGACGGTTGCGGAGCCAGATGTGTTTCACTCAGTCTGGCATCTGTAAAATGATCAATCAACCGAATCGCCAGAGATCTATGATGGGTTCAATTTCATTTCAGTTTCTCCTGCTCCCACTACTCAATTTTTGTTTTGTTCATGCTAAATATCCTTGTCAGCGAGCGATGAATTTGGTTTGCAATCACTCGACCCATTCGAGACCAGCATAAGGAGCGAATAAAACGCAGTGACCCCACTTTTCTTGGTGATTTATAAACTGAGCGTCGCCGGAATCAGCGTGCCATTTTAAGTTGGTTTAACTGTGGCATAGTATTCCACAACTATTATGAAATCTAAGAAGCCCAGAAAATCCGGCTTCAGTAGACAGATGGTCGTAACAAAGAGGGAGGTTATTCCGACCGGCGAATACCCTACACAGGGATCAACCTATTTTTCCACCATAAAACGGCACTGATTTTTTGTTGAATGAATCATATTCCGCCGGTGGGCATCGATTAATGAAGCGGAGGGAGGGGGTTGGCAGCGCTCAAGAGATCGTTTGAGGGGTGTTGTCACTCTGGGACGGATGATTTAAGGAACAGAGAATTATAGTGCGGCATATCGTTGGCTTGTTCGCTGAGCTGGGCAATTTGGTTGCAAACGTTTCATCACTAATCGAGGTGACATCATCAATGCGTTATTGGGGAGTGTAGTTGTGCGTAGCGGTCACCTCGATTGATGATGAAACGTTTGCAATCAAATTGCCCAGCCCAGCGAACAAGCCAATGGTCAACTACGCTACCTGAGCTACCGACATTTTCCTCCATAGTGCGGCATGTATGCAACTCTTATACTCCGTCCTACGACCTCGAATAAACACTACCACAGATGATTTCACGTGGTGTTTTCTTTCATCTCATTATTGACTACAACATCTGTGTTGAAGGCCGGTGCCTCACTACTGTATTTTAAATAATGGTGTCGATACACCTTTCCGTTACCTGCAACACCCACGGTAAACCTAGCCTCTTCAGCATCCTAGAATACAAAATAAACATTTCCTCAAGTATCAATAATCTATCAATCAGAAATGCACAATGTATTCTCTCCCATTCTCTTGTTACTTAAGGGGAAATTCACAGGCATCACGAATTCCAAAATGTTCTGAAATTTTTTCTCGTTAACTCTCTTAACACACAGTCTTGTGAATCAATTCTTCGTAGTTGCTTGTTAGACAGTAGGCCTTCATTATGTAGTGGGTTGTGGCATATTGTGTTGGCTGTCGAGACACGGCATTCTACCGGCTTCTCTATGAGGCATGCGTGAAAGCCATGTTTCGCATATTGTGTGTTTAGGCTAAAAAACAAGAACCTTACGAGACGCCCGCTTAAAGCGGTTTGGATTATCATCGGAATGGTAAATAAATGATAGCTTCAGCAATGCTGTCATCAGGACAGTTCCACAAAGTAAGCACGGAGAGTATATTTGACCTAGTCAGATCAGAGCTCCACGAAATCGGCCAAATAATGAACGAATGACTTGTTGATACACAGTCATATTCAGAAGAAGACTGAGTGGAAAGACGCACTCTGAGACTGCTTTCTCAAGTGCTAAAGAAATTCTCTTCCTGCGCACATCTCACCGGCTCTTACTTGTCTATCATCTGGATCTCTCAATATCTTTCGCTTCCCTCACGGTACGAAAAACCCAGGTGGATCTTGTTTTTTCTTCTAAAATTTGCATTTACATTACTCTTTTGGTCAGTTCTGTCTCTCTGTTGTGTAAGTCTTTGTGGCACTATTCTTATTAACTTTTCATTTTCCTCACTGCCGTTGACTGTCCTAATAGAAACTCAGGACGCATTTTGACCGATCGAAAATAGTCCAGTGTGGATGCTCACACACGCATCATGTGCCAACGACAAACTGACCTTTCATTTGTAAAGCCAAAGGACACGAGACAGGCGTCGCGACGAACCACCTAGCCACAATGGCGACCATGCTGACACTAAAGCATACCCACACACAGTGGGTGAGAGTCGCGCGGTGGCACACAAGACCTTTTTGTGGCCAGTGGACGGTAGCAAGTCCAACCAAAAATTGCCTTTCTTCTGTGAATTATTTTTTTCAGTTGACACCTTGGAAAACCGCCCATGGTAGGTGAGACGTCAAGACAGATTTTCTGGCGCACTGACAGTGAAGTCAGCAGTTACCGTAAATCCATGTTGGCGTTTCGTTTTGCCGTTGTTTAACATGGCTATCTCAGCCTCCCTAGACCTAAAATTATGCGAACTGGAGCTGAAAGACAATGGCATAGACTTACACCACCGATCGCATGCAGTAAGGTCTTGCGGCGACAGCACTATTGCCAGAACTTACTTTCAACAGACCAACGGCAATTGTGTCGTACCCATTATCTACGCAAGTGTTGAGCGTCCGTTAGTTCAAGAAAACGGCGCAGTTCTCAAATCCTGGCTGCATCACAAAAATGTCCACAGGCAGTGACGCTTTAAAAAGGCAAGTTATTTCTACCAAACTGAGGAGGAATGGCCGTACGAACCCTGTATTTATCTATCTGAACAAACTAAGAAAAACAAAACAACAAATTCACGTTTGGAATCAGGTTCCCCATAGTTCTGCGCACCTAAACGATACATGTGACAGCGTATACCAACCTGAATTATAGAAGAAAAATCAAGTTCTTTAAAAAGTTCAGCACGTCACAACCTAGTAGAAACTGACAAGGATAAAAATGCCGGGTCCTAAGTGAGTGAAAACTGGTCACTCGAATGGACAGCGGAGAGATAATCATTGATTAATAATAATCTTGTGCGACGGTAAGGCTGAAGTTCAACAACAGGAGAGCTTTCGACGTACCCTTCTTCAACAGCATTTGACATGGGTAATCCAAATGTATCGAAGAGAATGTTTATTGGTTTCGCACAATTATCATCGTCTCATAGGACTGACATGCATGGCCATCTTAGATTCAAACAAATCACCTCTGCAGAGTTCGACAACCGCAGTAACCCAGCCTTATCTACAGCCACAACAGTTTGCTATATCAATCAGCTGAATAAAGCTCACATGATTTGTTAGTGAACACACCAGTTTTACGCCTGTGAATTCGGCTCAACTCTGCTCTTACGTGATCGCAGGGAATCAGGGGCAGTTCATCATGTTCTTCATAGAAAAACTTCAGTTGGTGGTTTCTGGCTGAGCGCAGATGAATTATATGTTTAATACATAGTTACAAAAAAGTAGCCAAAACTTTCGAAAATTAGCTCGAGTCAGGTAGAGTTTCACTAAATCTTTCTTCACCCTCTAACTTCTAAACTGCTCGGTTAAAGGTGACGAAAGACTTCTGTTTGGCCGTCGAACTTGGAATGGCTTGCTGAGCTGCAGATGTGATCACCGGCTAAAGGTTGGCGAAAATGGCTGAATTCAGTTGACCGTAGTTGTCAGACTGAGTAAGCACACTTTTCAGAGCCGAGTTCGTTGAGGAACCCGATAATATTACACATGGGGACAAAATCCGACCATTTGGAATGTAGACATGGGAACTCTGTTAATGCAATGATCCAGCGCGATAAAAGTGAAATATAACGTGTGGAGTTGAATATGGATACGCTCTAATTTTAAAATGGGCCTATACAGCTTCAGAATATTTTCGCAACTTGACTAGTAGTTCACTATCCTTTTCTATGTGGAGTTGTATGCACGATTGTTGGCACTGGACTTCAGGCGGAATATACTTGTTCCAGAATCCCCAAATCACAGTCCGTCCGCCGAACACTAGGTAAATATCCACAATTTTGATCACTTCCAGTGTGGTGCAAGATGATTTGTAACTCTCACGACTAATGCGATGAAACAACCCAGTGCTCGAGCGAAGCACCATACCGTTTAAAAATAGAATTAGACTGAGTTGCCTGACAGATAGAAGGGCAACTTGCTGAATGTCTGATAAAAATGTGGTAGACATCGGTATCCGTCTATATGCACGAGATGTGTGCATCTACTCTGGGATCATTACTGACCCTGTAGGCATGTACTGTTCAAAGTGCGTCATCTTGATCAAATTTGTTTATGGGAATCTACCATGACGTTGGTAGGTAGCCCAGTGTCGCATCTTATTTCCTTGTGTAGAGAAATACCCCTTTTGGAGGGGGAGAGGGCAAGTATGGCTGTTGATGCATACAAAATGCAAATTTTTGTTCATGCAACGTTTGTTTGCAACTTTTCAGTCACACATACTAAGGCTGATCTTTCTTTTTCAGTCCGACTGTAATTTCGTTCCGCATCAGAAGATGCATGACTGATGTATGACAGACTGTTTTTTGCCGTCCTTCTGAAAGTACCAGGGCAATACCTTTCTCAGGTTCGTTACAACTAGAGATAGTTTGGGCACCATGCGTGGATTAGGGATCTGTCCTCAAAATACCTATTGGCTACAAATGCCATGCAGTTGAATCATGACCAACTCCACTCACCATGCTACTGCAAGGGCCTATTCAGTGGAACACGCAAATTGCTTAAGGTGAAAAACGTTCTTGTGATTTATGATAAAAAAAATGGTGTTATCGGATTCTGGGGAGTAGGTGATTTTAACAGCCTCCGCTGGATAAGATCCGCCCACAAGGCTGGCTCAAGTAGTTAGAGCGCGAATTTACTGACCGGATGGTCCGTGGTTCAAACCCGACCTCTACCTCTCGACTTCCCTGTCTAGGCTTGGGCAACCTGGCGGTATCCCAGCCCTCGTGCTTCCTTCGGGTGGCACGGCAACTAGGCACAGGAAGAGTGTTACAACTGAACGATATATATATATATACATATATAGAATACAAAGCGTGACCAATTCACATTTCTACCTTTTTACTGCAAAACTTTGTTGTCTGGTGTGCTGCGGCACCAAGTGGCTCGCGTACAATAATAAGGCCTAATGGAGATGCAAATGATGCTAATCCGTCCTGAGGAGCCCAGAAGTACTGTACAGCTTTTTCATCCTTATTGGGAATCATTAGCAGTGCACATCAGCTTTTTCTCCTTATTGGGAATCATTAGCAGTGCACATCTCATGAAACTCCAGAGAACCTCGGATCCGTAGCTTCCTGGCTACAAGTTGGAATTCCTAGCCATTCAGCCAAAAATAGCTTGAAGGTTGCGGGCACGAGACTCCCTGGAGTTTTGTGAGTACTTCTGATGATTCCTGATAAGGATGAAGCAGCTGTTTAATGCTTCTTGGCCTTTCAGCATAAATTGACTTCACTTAAAGGCCGAAATCTCCATTAAAATTCCCAAATCTCCTCAAACTACCGACTGTATAATCAGATCATATATCCGTTTGTGCAAGATGAACTGTTCAGCATTGTAACAATAATTTATTTGAAGACAACTTGTGCACTTTTGGCAGTCTATTGTAAGTGAAGTAGTGGTAAACAGTTCTCAAGCGCTTTGTCCGAACTCAGTATTGTTTTAAAAATTCAGACCTTGTTCATTTGCACAGAAGTTCCTCTGGAAATGACAGTGGAAAACTGTGGTGTTGAGAGCACTTCCTTCGTTCCAATACGACAGTCACCAAAAAGTTTTTAAACACCCAGACCGAATAGCAGTATTTTACAAACTATCCAGCTTGACACTTGACAGTTCACTCACGGAGTACAAGACCGGTAGTCAAAAATGGAACAAAAGTTGTTAGCTGCATCCCATATTCCTCCAGTTCTTCATTTTTGTTTTCTGAAGGTGTTATTCCAATTTGTATTTGGAATTCGAATGAAGCCAGCGTCTAAGCAACGGTTGCTACTTTAAAGATGGAGTCATTTGAGGTTGAACTTTGCAGTCTACACGCAGATTGCAGAGGAACCTTCCGTAAGCCTAGCTATTCTGTTGGATCAATACAACATTCTCCATTTAATGAAGTTATTACAGTTGAAGGTCAGGATGAAGTGACGCACGGTAAGTCAAGAACTCATGACAGCACGTCGCGTTCAGTGGTTCTTATTTAAAGTTCAGTCGGATAGGGAAACCACTAGTTTTTTCCACCTAAACAAATTCACCGTGTCTTGCTAGCATTTGAGTACATTTCAGAAATACAGGATTCTTTCCCATCCCATCCACGGAAAACAGCTAACTACAACGAACTTTTATGACTGGAACATTTAAGAATGCTGCAAAGGTGCTTTTTCGAAGAGAGTCTAGTGCCTCGTGTAAAGTAAGGTGTGAATAGGTTGAGTCGTGATAAACACCGGGACAAAAATGACTACAAGAGACAAAGTGGTAAGGTAATTCCCTGACAATCGATATTTATCCTAAGGCATTTAAGGCTATCGATGCGATATAAAGCCCTACCAACGAAGTCCCAACCGGTAAGGGGGAAGGTGGGTTTGTCGGGTGTTTTGTCTGCACGGAAGGCAATTTTGTTTCTGTTGAGTTGTAGGTCTTCGAATTTGCCAACGCACACAAGAATTAATTGCCAGCGGGAACCAGTTTCCACGTAAGTGCTAAAAGAATGAATCCAAGGTGATTCATCGTGTTCTGCAGAAATTGATACATTTTCACTGTCCATTGTATCCTGAATTCCTTGCCTATAGTGATTCTGAAGTTTGAGTGACTCTGTAGTACCCCACAACATCTGTGTTTTGTTGTGGTCTTCATCAATTGTGCCACTTTTGTATGTCTAGTTTGGATTTTTCGGTTTTCGATTGTTCTGCAGTGAAAATGATAGCTGAGTCATGCGTTCCTAAAGTCATTTGTTAATTTCTGGTTATTTTAACAGAGATAAGGTTGAAACATTCGGTCGATAATACGCTCGGTTGAAAAAATTATCATCCACTGTTGATTCGGCTGATGCAAGACATGGTTTCTTCGAAGGACGTGATAAACCATGCGACATTCCTGTCGAACGCTGAAAATTGATATCCTGTTGCGAAGATTGCAGCTTAGTACCATCACTGCTTTTGGTACCATAAAATCTCGACAGTTTTCCGGCGGTCTAAGATTACAGTGATTGACTTGTTCAGTAGCCACCAGTTCCTGCATGAAAAGACTTGTCTTCGTTGACAAATACAAAGATGCAAATACATGGACTGACAAATACGTAGATCAATAAAAATCTCCGTGTCGATTTAACAATACAGATACGCCTATCAGAATTTTATCTAGATCGTTCTACCAATATCTTTCCTCACTGTCAGTTGGGCTGGTTGAATCAGATGTAAAACAGCTATCGTCTATAGTCGGACTGAAATTGCTTCAACTATGTTCACGCACCAGAATAAAAAACGGACTAAAGTCCCAGAGGCCAATACACTAGACAAGCAAACAGCAGTTATTCTTCTAAGCGAAACCATCCAAAGCACTCGTCAATAGCGAGCAAACAAATATGGACGACCGATACGCATACACGCACGACTGCCATCGAGTGTACGAGTCGTAGTTAGTGTTAATGACCACAAATGTAGATCTGCGTCTACCAGTCCATGTCCTCAGACACACTCAGAGGGAAATCCCTCTGAATAGATGCTACCATTCTGGGGAGCCACATCAGTGGCTTCTCTTGGTAACGAAATAATTTTGAAACCCCTAAAACGAGGCATCGTAGAAGGAATCACAAAGCTAATTTGTCTCTGGGCACGAGGGAATTAACATATCATCTGGTCGAAAGATACAAATTTTTAAAAGATGTCCACCACTTATGCAGCGATTTGAAAGATATCTGTAAATGGACTATAAATTGAAGTCACGAAGATCACGGCGTAACGTCAACAGACAGTTTCGTCAGGTTAGTAACCTTAGTCGTGAGGGTTCTTTCGCGGGGCAATTGCACTTGCTGGTGCTTCTACCTTCATACTACTTCCAATTCTGTCTTTCGGAAAGAAGTTTTCTGACCAAGTCTGGTTAAATAAAGCAGCTTCTATTTTTAGCCGTTCTGAATTATGCGTACTGACTAAATACCTATCATATGGTTTGTAATATCTGCTTAATATTCCCAATATCTTAACGATGATTGTAGAATTTGAAACACCATTGTTTCTGTAATATCTATCAGCATTATTTGGATTCGCGTCCCCCATTTGCTTCCCTGAAACGGCGTTACTCCTCCCGTTGGGAACCAATGTCTGTGCTCTGAGCACACAGACATTACTGTCCTTTTTGGGGACCTTGAGACCGTGTGCACCAATAGCTCAAAATCATCTGGTAGACCAGTTAACCAGCAAGTGATTGGTGCATTCTTAGTCTTTTTACATTTCACCGTAAATGTGGTAGCCAAGTAGCATAGCTGTATGTTTGGTATGCAGTGCGTAGCCGAATAGATAAGCCGAGAATCGTTGAGTGCTAGGTGATCTTTTCGCCAGTGTGATGTCCTGTGAAGTGGGTCACCATATCGATTAAGCGGTACTCATGTTCCGCATTAACATACAGTGGTTATGATACTGCTTGTAACCCATGTGAGACATTTTATCAGGGCTTAATACATGCCCGTTGTTTGTCTTCTTTCGCTCTTTTGCCACAGACAAGAACAACTCATAATGTTGGAGAACATGCTGCTTAAAACCAAACGGCCGGTTCATCAGTAATGGATTGCATAAAAGCTGTGTGCGTATGTTGGGGTAGGCGAACTCCCATTAGTTATGCAGATTTTCATCATTGCATCATCCTATTTGATTTGATTATGAAAACAATACATCCGATAGTATAGAGATCCAATTTATGGCAACTAACCTAAGCTAAAGGAAGAATGTAATATAATATAAACCACGTCTGGATTAGTGTTGTGTGACTGTGGCTCGAGAACAGAAATGGCATTGGACAAAATGCGTGAAACTGTGGATTATTCGGACCTGTCAGAAACGAGCAGTGCAACATGTCCAAGATAATCACAAAACGAGAATTAATAAATGATTCCTTTTTCGAAATTCCAGAATGGTGCCTATGTGAACTCTAATTGGACGATCCTTTCGTAAGTTTTTAAAGGCAGACAGTTTGTATTTCCAACTGATTTATGTAAAACCACAGGTTAGGAAGCACTGTTTGGCAGCGATACGGAGTTATATCCATCTGGGTGCAAAGCTCTATTAGAGGTTGGTATCAGACTGCTGGAAACTCATTCTATGCCAGCCATAGAAGTAATTTAGAGCGGCTGTTGACCGGACAACGTTGTAAAGGTGTTTGTTTCGCATTACGTACACAAGGGGTCTGATTATCTGGTTTCCACCGGTATCTCAATGTGTTTTCCAGTACGACCCGTAGGGTGCTTTCAGAGCTGACTTTCCGTAGTCCAGACCGATATTGCCATCAAGACAGCCAACAAGATATTGATTTTGAGAAAATATCATTGAAGGGCTTCAGTGGGAAGTTCTATATCAAGCCATGAAATAGGCTCACAGGATCCACACACGCATACAGAAATATTTCTTAGACTTCCTCGTCGGCGGCCTCGGTCCATCGAGTAGATGTGCGCGACTAACCTTGGGAAAATGTTTCGCGTTGCAGTCCCGAATCAGGCGCCAAATAAGCTGTCATATTTAAAGGCTGGAACTTGTGCGCAATAAACATCTGTTCAGCTGTCACAATGTGACATGTTTAAACCAGAATCCAGAGAGGTTTATGCATGGGTTCAGGTAGAAGACGATTCAAGGATAAATTACAACCATCACCTTATGTGGCTTTGCACTTGTACTACGTATTTTGGTCGGGTTAGGCTCAGTAACAGTTGAAGAAAACCATCAGGAGTTGAGCTTAGCACTATCTGTGGAACAGGATTAGACGGAATCGTGACATACAGGGACGTTAGAGGACTGTAGTGTCACCAAACTGTGTCCCACGTATGCCCTCACGTGGTCTATGATATTAATGCGCACGAATCGAAGTGCTGGGATTGCATTGCGGTTTACTAAATCGCATGATAAGTTAGAACATTTCAGCATGTCCACTCATGTAAATGAAGGTCTACCGATTGTGGAAACATGCGACACACATTGGCGATTATTGTAGCGATCACTTTAAAGACAGTCGACGATGGACATCCCTTAGCTGTCTGAGGATTTGACCTCGGGTTTAGAGCAACATCCTGTTTATGTCCGGGCATTTTAGCAAGGTTGATTTTGCATTATCAGGACTGCCGCTTTGAACAACCCCAGTATAGCAAGTAAATTCCGTCTACGACCGAAAGTGAAATGATAGTTTGGAAAGTAGATTTGGTGAATCATTCTTTGAGGATGGTCCTATTAAGTTTCCTTGACATGGTTCTGGTTATAAGTTGAGACCAACCCCTTAATAGCTCACTATCAGACTAAACTCTCTGGGGCGTATCGCGTAGGGTTCACTCCAAATCCCCATCACTGTTGGCCCTCGGTGTAACCCTAAATCATGCGTGAATGGAACAGCAAAGTGGTGAAACTAAGAATGGGGTGTCAGGGTTTACCCCATATTGGCGTGCAAAACAGCGTTTATTCTTACAGGTTATTGCCCAAGTACGTAACAACCGACAGCAATTCAGGAATGGGACTGATGCATCGAAGAAGCTCGAGAGCTCTAGTAGACTATCAGTGTGCCCTTATCAGTCCTATGAGTGGTGCGGTATCAAGGAAAATAGCTGCACATCTAAACTTCCGGTGCAACTTTACTATGAACTTGCCTCTGCGCTGTACAGTACGTCAATGAGTGTCTTAAGCAAGGGATTCAGCTGGGTCTTATTTATGCCTAAAGCATTTATATTTTTTCTTCACGAAAAGGTATTCAGCTGTATTATTTAGTTTCATTCTTAAGTGTGCCTAACCCATACGGATCTACTTTATTTCTGGAGACTGTCATCTTACAGTAGGTAGGGCTTTGTAGGCTGTAGAAAACTTTGCAGGAAGCTAACTTGTTGGCCTGACCTGTTTTCCACTGTTCTTTGTGAGTGCGCGATGCTGTGATGCTGGAACAGTTGAAAGCAACTATTGGCCTGGCATTATTCCAGCTGTTCAAAAAGCATTTCTAAACCCTATCATAAAGTAACCAAAGTAACCAAAGACCAGTGTTTCGGTTTTGATTACCATGTCTAATGTATGATACTCTTATTTGGAGGTAAACAAGACTGTCTGAAATTGAATGTGCCAGTTGAACTCTTCTCCAAGATAGTGAATCAAGGCACTACATCCATCTCAGATGTCGACGGGCCATGGAATCGAACCTACACAATCGCAATTGTTTGGCACATTGATAACTGACTAGGTCTTCTTCTGTAAGCTATATCACACTTGATGAAACACACCCAGTTGTTGGAATATTCGCTCACTGTCATTAAAAGGACGGCTAACTAACAGATTATTATAGGTACTGACCCGAGGATGATGTGCGGAAAACAATCTGTTCTTCAATTGTCTTTTTGAAGCACTAATGTGCAACCTACAATGATGAGAACCGGAGACTCAACTAAATCACAGTATTACGAAAGTAAATGTGCTTAAGAAGTATCATCCCACTTTTCAACCAGCACGAGGTCCGAGATGTCAGAGTAGTTTTCCCGGCATAATACTTCATTCGTTTCTATCACGGCGTTGCCAAGAAAGCTGGTGTCCACGCGGTAGTTGACGGTTTATCTACAAAGCCACTTCTGGAAATGCCGCGATTGGCCGAGAAAGCGATTGCTTAACATCTTTATTAATCATGTCGTCCGATGAAATTGTCTGCCGTGGGTGGATAAAAATATGGTGATGCATACATGTTTGCTCAACGCTTAGTTTGATGCTAATGGATTGTACAAAGGAATACACGATATTAGATCAGGTCACAAAAGCCGTCGGTAAAACGAGATCGATGCTCAGTTCGGATAGAGAAGATTTCGGTTGTCGTAAGCTGGCATGTGACCTAGCTACACAAGGCTCGATGCCAAGTCTCAAATCGACATTTGTTTACTCTTACCTTATAAATGTCAGTCCGATAGTTCAGAATGACCATCACATGGCTCTGAGTGATGTGCGCTTGTTTGTTCATCGGTCTTATCGTGTCCACGATCACTACCTGGTTGTTCAATTGGACTGCAGTGCAAAACACCAGTCCTAATGAGTTATAATAAGTTTAACCCCAAAAGTTAATAGTAGTGGTACGATTCTTTGAAAGCATTCAGTACAAAAATATGAATGACAGCAGTTGGACCAAGAACATGCTGAAGTCAGTAGGGATTCGATAGCAAACACAGGGGTACAATCCCTTTGACAACTCGTTATAATTATTTATCACTTTGAAACAACACATGGATCGGTAATCCACCTGCAACACTGTGTCCCATCAGGTCTTTACTTCTAGTTGGAACAAAGGTATACACCAATCCCTGTTACACAACCTCATTTCGTTTAAAAGATTAACAATGAATTCTAGATCAAATCGTCCAAGAATGCGCTTAAATAAGAAGATGGTCTAAAAAAGGATGTCCACATACCGTACTCAAATCCATGTCCCCATACGACTCTACCTTTCGTCACAAATACCTAAATAGTTGTACAAAAGGGTCAAATTTAGTTCCTGTCTTTGCCACAGGTGGGGTTCATTAACGGTGCGTTCCCTTGCGTATAACCAAGGTTTTTACCACAGCACTGGATCGAATCAGCAGGAGGGGCTACAGGACCGTCGTTGTGGGACTTACTGAAACTAGATAATTCGGTTTGAGCTGGAGAATTACCAGGTGAACAAATCTACGGCTCATGTCGGAGGAATGTGTGTTACGTTCAACTGCGCTGTGTACTACGAACGAACCTAAATAGACATGAAGCTTCTAAGTGCCACAGAAGAGCTGTTCAGATGTAGGCAATGCGTTAATTCAGGTAATCTCAAGCATCTGTTTGCGCCTCAGCTGTGCAAATCGGCATCTACAGGGTGATGAAGATCTTGACAGCGTATTAGCCGTTTGTACTCTGAGTCCGAGTTGTGATTCCCCACAAAGATTTACTTCACACGAAAACTGCTGGAAAGTGGCCTTATCTTTCCCATGATCTCAGAGGTTAGCTCCTGGTAACATCTTGCTGGTAGATACTCTGCTATTAATTTTCACCTGGTGTGAACCTACCCAAGTAACCTAGACGGAGTAAGCGTAATCTGGACCCGATACTAATGATCGATTGGGCCGATGCTCTCAATAACTCACGAAACATGTGTATCGAGCTGAGTTGTACAGTGATTGCATCAACCTTTCAGTCAGGGACGATTGGCAGATTTCAGTTTTCGACATTGGTTAATGAGTGAAGGGAAGCTAAAAGGAGGAAGAGGCAGAGGGTTGATTCATAAACCACAATTAAGTCATACTGAACCAGTTTACGTGGCTTTGTCCAATAATTCGTATAGTTCAAAAGGGGCATCTAAGTTAGAAAACAGAAAACAAGAGTCCTTTTTCTCACCCGTTACAAGGTTTACGTGGTCGCGTGGACGTATCATCCTCTCATGATTTTTAAAAAGCCGAAACTACACCACTTTTTTCGGTCTTCCTTGTGGTTGTTTGACCAATCCTTCGACTGAGGAGGCCGGCCAAGCAACGCCAGCACAAGGTCAACCAGATGATGAGGGTTCAACTATCAATAAGTATTAAACAAAGGCAGCATCTCGCACAAATTCGAGACGGCCTTGGGGTGTTATCGACTACATTCACCAGCTCGTCATTTGATTTGAGGTTGCGACCACACCCGGTGAAAATCACTTGACCTTAGGCCAACCAGTCAGTCAGTGCCATAGAAAGCAACGCTGCGCTTTGATTGGTCAAGGGTGTCGTCATGGTAACAGGACGCCATGAATGCACCTACCATTCCAACTATATACCACAGAAAAGAGGGTGAGGTAAGCAGTCATTCAATGAGATTTATTGTGGAAAACGATTGTCGCATACTGTATCCCCGTAAGTAATGAGTGCCATGAAGTTGCTAGCCTAACTATTCACTGTGGCCATCAAGATAAATGTCGTTCAAGCAAATTTAATCAGAAAGGAAGTGATTTGGTTTTACGAGAGACTCACCTGGAACCCAGCTGAATCTCTCGTTCGTGATGTCTCCAGGCAAGTGAATGTGCTGGACCAGGCCGCTTCATGCTTCAGTTGCCTGGAAACATTACTAACGAAAGATTCAACTGGGTTCCAGGTGACTCTCTCCCAAAACCAAATTAGTTTGCAAATGAGTGTGTTTCGCTAATTTCGTGCAATTTGGTTTCAATTAGAACCTAAGGTTGACGGAAACTCGGGGATCGCGCCTACCTTATGAGCCCCAAGACGAATTTTCAGCAACCTTATGAGTAGTACACTACGAATATACAGAAAGGAATTGCTTCAAGTACCATACTTGCTGTGAAAATCAGTTCTTGTTGTGGGGTTTGGGGATGTGTATTGTTCACATTCACATCACTCTCGTTTGAACAGTCGCCCTCCTGTCCTGCAGCACTTATTCTGGCGAATCCACACCAAATGGGTGGAAGCACTGGATTCGATTTCGCTCTTATTAGAGCTCATCGGCAGCGCATATCCCATGGCCGTGTCCCTGACATGCGATGAGAACTTGCTACCGCTACTCCACCAGCGCACGTTGGACGCATCTGAATTCTCACGTCTGAAGGGGTGAGTGTGTTCACGCTTGAGCGATGTGATTGGTGTACCCGACATATCATACATACGACGACGGAATAGTGGTAACACGTTCTCCTCGGATGTCGGGTGTACGGAGTTCAAACCCCGGACACGGTCATTGGATATGCACTGCCGATGAGCTCTAATAAGAGCGAAATCGAATCCAGTGCTCCCACCCATTTGTTGTGGATTCGCCAGAATAAGTGCTTCAGGACAGGAGGACGACTGTTCAAACGAGAGTGATGTGAATGTAAACAATATCAGTTCTCTTTAGACTTCATGCATTTCCCCGCACGATAGTCAGCTGCCTTTGTGGAATGTAGGTCTGTTGTTTAATTCCTGGCCATTGTACTAGCATGTTAGTTCAGGAGACTAGGCTTTTAGCGATCACTGGTGGGCTTTGTGAAGCGCACATTTCAGGTAGAAAATGCATTTGACACTGACGAGTTCCACTCCAGTTCTCTATTGATTTCTATCACTCCCAATTCCACTTATTCTCATTTGTGTAATAAGAGCCACGATCTGGGTGCTGACCATAGATACTGAGATTTACCGACAAATCAGCTAACTACTGCGTTAAGGTCATGGAAATCGGTCTTGCAGTTGAACTTGGACCCATGAAACGCAAGAATAAAGCTGAAGGTAGATGCGCTAGATATCTCAAACAGCTTCTCAACTAATTCTCAAGAATTCCATTCACTCCAAGCATTTTTTGCACTCTGTGACTGATGATGGGTTTTCGGGCAAACGATTGGTTTCTTGACATGAAGTAAGGTGCTCGAATCACGAGTGACTTTGTGTTTAGGAGGAGGCGTTTGAAGTTTTCTTTACTCAGTGATTCTTTCTTACTTTCTTTTTTCTGATCTGAAAAAGTATCTGTGGCACTCCGTACGTATTTTGTATAACGAAATGAAAGCAGACTGCCTGAGTATGCCTTTGTCTTGGTGTGTCTAAAAGTTGCAGAACGCTCCGAATGCCTATATAGTATAAGTGAATAAACCAGTTCACCGAATGACAGAAAGGTTGCCAGAGCGTATCTATCTCAGGACACCTCTTCTCCGGCTCCGCCATTTACAACCAGTGAATTGTACCTGAACATGACAAGGGTAGGATCGGCCTGAGCGAGGATGTAAAAGAATAAATTGGATATCCGCAACAATTTCTTTTGCGGCCGGAAGGTAGATGTTTCTAGCACTACACTGAATTGACGTAGGAGTCCCCAAAAGGCAACTCACTGGCCATAACTAGGTAGCCAAGCTAGTTCACATGATCGGCTGTCTGTTGGCAACATTGTTGAAACCACTTGCTCTTCTCCTTACAAAACGTGGCTTTTAGAATAAAATTGTAACTTTCAAACGGAGGTCTATTTAGAAAGACATAAAAGTTGCAAAACTGTTGCGAGCGACTGTTATGAGAATTCTGAACGAACAAGTTCTCAGATCTGCCAAGTGGACCTTCACAGGCGTCTGCAAGCTTCTAGAAGATACTACCATTGAAAGGAAGAAGGCCTTCTCTGTGGAGTTATCTATTGAAAAGCACCAACTGAACAGTTACAGACTATTTGACAGGGAAGCAAAACTCCCACATGCAACTTGATTAAAAAACTGTGTCCATTTTTTCTGGAACAGGTCTTCCTGAAGGTCCTGGATACTCATTGACTATCGCTCAAACGTACATGAATGCTACAAAGCGATTCCACAAATTCCGTAATAGATCTCACTTTGCGAGAGTTCGAAGCGGATTTATGAGAAAAACCACATATTACTCGCGTGCTTCATTAGTAGTATCCACAGTTGCACCGTTACCTCAAATAAAATTGTCTTCACTTGTTTTTGTAAAGCCCAACCTCAAACATAAAATGGCCTGGGGTTTGAGAATAGAACTGCTCCGAAAAGAAGAAGGACGAGAACGGTCCATAAAAAACGTACCATCACTGCAAATATCGCTAGCACTCAGGTTGAGTTTTTCGTTTATCGGCTAGTTTGGTCTAAACTTTCAGTATTTCGTAATACAAAATTGTTCTGAGGATAAAATATTTCATCGGAACACAATACCACAGATATCTGGTGTAACCAGTGATATGCCTTGCCACATTATGTCGGTAATCTCACAAAATCTGATATTCCTTAGTGAGTTCGGTTTCGAATGTTTTATGCAGCACAATATCCGTTTATAGCACGTTCATAAAACTTTTCACAGGAGGCTTTTGCAGGTTAGAGTAGGAAAATTATCGTTAGGCCTGAAATAATTAATTAACGTTTTGGGGATATTGGGTTTGGCTTGACTGTGTCAGCAAACTGTGTCAGCCTCAACATTAGGTAGTTACTTGTGATCTACACTCGCTGACGTGACTTCAACGGGTCATGTATCAACTCATCAATCAGTTTGGGCAGCTAGTGTCGCCGTTTGCAGACTCTTCACTTGAAAGGTAGGAGGACTTCCAAATAAGCTACGGTACCGGCTGGACTCAGAGTATTGGTCAGGTCCCCGGAGAAAAAACGTTCGGCCAAACTCGTGGTCGTTCTGTGTTTCTTATTCTTACAAACCATCACTGCCTCCTTCATTCTGGTGATTATCATCGCACCAACTCTTCCTCACTTGACATGAGTAGATTCAGCTTCTCATTAAGGTTGGTCCGAAATTCTTCACACACAATTTAGTCGTCAGAGGAGGTGAAACTATCCACTAAAGTGTCGTGGAACTGGTAGCCAAGTCCGGGAACATCACTCATCACCATGATGAACAATATTGGGGAGAGTGGATCCTCCTGCTTCACTCGTCTGCGGTAATGGACCTTCAAATTCGGGAAGACTGCTACAACACTCTCAAAGGACTGTACGAAGTACCGAACTAAACGTGACGATGTTCCAGACGCCACGGTAAACCTACTAATTATGTCATGCAAAGTCGAAAGGAAGGCTTTTGACATATGGAAAAACGCCATACTGGGATTAGAAACAGTTACTGAAGAATGGAAAACCAAAGCTTCTGAAGAGCCTTCTCGACGTAGGTATATAAAACAAAGTAAAGATCAACGAGAGTAGGCAACATGAAAATTGGTCTGACTTAGTCCACTGAAATCGAACTTTGGACCTTTGAAACCCGAGTAACCCGAGTACAACCAAAACGTGTTGCACAACTCACAGATAATAACGGCAAGTTGAAATACCTAGCAACTACATTGGCATTGAACAAGCAAAGCATTTTGGGCGTGAGGTTGTCCAAACCTGGAGACATACCGTCCGTTGATCGGATGGTATAACTGACTCCTCCCTGTAAACGGCTCAGCTAAAACCCAGCCGAATGGTAGCGCTACGGTCGGCTGTCAGAGTGTTTTGGAGATTAGAAAACTTGTATCCAGTACAGTTCGGCGTTCGAAGATAAGAAACAGTTTCCTTCCAAGACCCATCCAGCACACCCCATACTTCATCTTTCCGCCTCTACTAGTTCAGTGTGTGGATGGCGGCGTAGTTGGCTCAACAGATTTGCCCTCGTTTGGCTGGCACACGGGGAGCATGCCGGTGACAGTGCTGAGAGACAACTTTTCGCGTGTGTGGACATACCTTGGATGCATGGAGATCCAGAAATGATGGGACTCGCTCCGATGTCACGAAGCCATATTACAACCCTCGGGCAAAGGCCAGAAATTAGACACTAGAGAGTGAATTTTCACAGTTCGATTTCAGGAGCGCCAATACAGTCCACGATTTGCTTGCACCAAGTGCTAGAAGCTCTGGGGTCGGACGAATGTAGAGCTGGTTGAAGTTTAGTTGGGGACACCTGATGACCATTCGTGCAGATGGGTTTGTCAGTTAAGCACACGTGACCTGGTTTTGTGCTGATGGCCAGTTTACCAGGAAAACCTTGTTCCTTATGTGAACAGTGCGGTTTACGTATCATAAGATAGATAGAACTTGTCAGACAGGTGCAAGAGTGACAGTGGCCATTGAAGGGAGAAGCAGGCATGGGAAATCTTCACTGAAGCAAGTTTATCTGTATCACTGTGAGTAGAATGCGTGTGTCGATGTTGTTAACTCAAGCCAATCCTCGTTGGAAAGCGAAGGGAACAATCAGCGGATGTCAACTAAGCGACCATGTTCACACCAATAATTTCATGGACGCGAATTCGACCGTTAGCTATCAAGTCAGCTTCTAGTTTGCAGCACATTTCGTAGTCTTCATAAGCGAGCCTTGCGAATCTCTACTGAGTACTGGTTACCATCAAGCTTATTTTTGTGCACGAAAAACTTGGTTTTTACAAGGGTGTGGCAAGTTATAAAGCCAATTCAGCTTAAGAGCCCTGTTGTTGCGCCACCAGTAAGTGAAGTGTTCCCTGTTACTGTTTGCTCACACATACGAATAACGTAGTTTCCTCGAAACGAGACCGTCTGTCTAAACAGGACCTCATCAAATATGTTCCTTCAGACGGAAACTAGTGTAGTTTCCAACACTTTCCTTACATTTGTCATACTGATAAATTCTGGTTTAAGTATTTCTAGGACCGACTGGAGCTTAATCAAAACTGTGGACAGGTGAACGGGCCGAAACTCATGAAATGAAGAAAAATGAACCAAAGGGGTTAACGGCCATTGTAAAGTGAGAAGGTTATCTATAAGATGGCATAAGTGAATGAAAACGTAGCTTCACAGAACCACGAGATTGTATTACATGCTAAAACGTCTATCAACAGGAAGGATTTTTAAAAATCAATAACGGTCCTGTTTACAGGAATTTGTATAATCAATATGAACAAAGACAAAGTAATCGATTTCATTAGTGTCGATGAGATATGGGGAATGTGGGACCCGGAAGAAAAGGAGGGACGATCCAAAGGGATGGCGAGTGCTTGTTCGGTATTGTTTTCATAATCAGCTGACCACATACTCCACGCTGTTTACTAAATGCGGTAAAAAAAACTCATTATTAGGTTATGTAGAGCTTTATGCCTGAGACCTGGGTAATATCATTTGTGTTCACTCCTCGATTTTGGAAAGCTAGTGGATTCTACACGTTCCTTATCCTTTCTAACTCACATTTAACCACTGAACTTTTGGAGCGACTGTCCGGCTGACCTGGAATTCATTTCGTGTGTGCTCAAGACACAACAGGTGCAATAAGCTCTCTAACAGACCTTCTCCACTCTACATGATAACATTTCGGAGTCTCCAGTATTATGCCGGTTCACGGTTAGCATATGAATGGAAAAAGTCGGTCACGGCACATTATGCAGTCTGATTAAAGTATGAATGTACCTTGGCTTTTGCAACATAATTAAACGGGAAAGAAAATAGAACAGCGACTTATATGAATGCCTCAGCATGACAATCCACGTGTGACTATACTATTCTAAAACAATGCATCTGAACAGTCCAGGTGCTGATGTGCACGTCAGTGTGGATCATTCATTCGTACAAACATTTAAATGTTCTTCCAGTTGTTCACCTTATTCGATCACTTCACCTTCCCTAACCTTTTAACACCGCACAGTCAAATCTGAAGAAAGCCAAAGAGGGTCCATCAAAAACCTGAGTAGATTATTTGCAAAAGTTACTGTATACATTCTTGATGTGCCATGTAGTTCCATTTCCCTTCAGAGCCATATAATAGTCGAGTCAAGTTACCCGGGAGCGCATAAAGTTGCTTTTGGTTTGACACAGTATCAAGCTTAAAACGCAAAATATATGCATCAGGACCTATAAACTTTGTTCTTTAGGAACGATTTCCCTGGAGTTACCCTATTTGGCGGGTTATGTCGAATATCAGTCACCACTATTGAACAAAGAATTTCCACCTTTCTAGTAGCATCAGCTACGATCAAGTTCTCCCTGCATTACCCAATACAAGAGTATACATCAAATAATGAAGATGAACGTAAGGGTTTGATGGACGTACGTTTTGCCTCATAACTAAGGGTAGCATTCTTCCCAGATGCTCGTTTCCCTGAAGCCATCCATTTTGACTGGTCCCATGAGCGGTCACTTCGGAAGGGCTCTATTTGCTACGTAACCATAGAGTACTCTTGACGAGATCACAGTGACATCCCTCATAGGTACACTTAAGTAAGGCCTCAAACGAATTTCTGTCGAGGGTGGAACGCATATGGCAGAACACCAAGGGTGTCGTTGATAATGCACTAAATCGATTAGGCATTTTGCCCTTACGCAAGTACGCAAATTCACAAATGTTACATTTTCAAATCTTACAATTCATAAGGTGTTTTTGTCACTTGTTTAATGGAAATTGCATAGCGAGCACATCAATATTTTTTTACAGATATTTGGCGGAAAACTGCCTAGTAACGTAAATATTCTCATGGTTTGCTTGAGGATATAGTGATGAGATCCCGAAAACGTTAATGTTCGTCATTGTGTTCTTACTTAAAGTGCCTAGTGACCTTTGATCGATTTCAGCAGTTGAGCCATCCACACTTTCTAGCCATTCAAGTCCCAGTTACGTAGTTGATCGGACGGTCAATAAATGTGTTGCAGCCCAAACGATACAAATGGCTGCATTTGGGAGAAAATTTTGTTGGTTCGGTGCCTTGGTTCGGTACAACTTAAGACTATGAGAAATGCGATCAGGCTGGAATAATCATTTGGTACCCATACAAACCGTCATATGAAATCACCGATTATCTGGCAAGAAATTCCTATAATGAAGTAACAGCGTTGACCATCATGTGAAATCACCGATGGCCTGGCATAAAATTTCCGTGATAAATTAAGAGCTTTTTATACGCTCACTGTGTTAAAATCCCTATTCCTGGTTATATACAAACCCTATCTTCCTTTCTCACCCACCTTTGGAGGACTACACCATCAGAAACAGCACACATTTGTATCTTTTGCACACAATCGTTTTTTCGTGTTTAACAAAACCACCGGCTTGATACACGGGTAAAAGATGTCCACTTGGTTCGACCATGCTTCTGCCTGAAAAGACAAATCGAAAACGATCAAAGATAAATAGCTCTTTGACAGAAGTTTTACCTTGTTCTGTGAATACATTTTCATGAAGAGCCAATGTTCTGTGGTGAGCCTTAATTTATCTGACAGAGAAGATGCGGATAGTTTTACGTGTGGTTAGTGTTTACTCTGTGGTGTGCCTTCTCAGTTTACCATTAGAACGACACGCCGTACCAAATATGTATGAATAGCTGAATCGTTACATTCAAGTGTTTTTGAGACGGAGGAACTGCCATCAATGGGTAGATGTGTGCCATACAGGAACATAAATATTCCTTATTCATAGGTTCGTTTTAGGATGGGTTACCGCGTCGCAAAGTTTCGCAAGCAATACACTTACCTAAAGATGGGCGCAAACCACAACTGTGTTTGCAAGACACTACTTGTTACGCTCAGTAGTGAAAAATTGCTTTTTAGTACATCGACAGAGCACCTGGCCTCCGACCAAATGCATTGTCGGTTCTGACCAAATTGTTCACTTGTAACTGACATGAAATGCAGTTATGTTATTAAGTGAAAAGAGTTATTTCTTCAGTCATTTAATACATAAGCATATTAGTACATCCACTCCGTCTAAAGGAGGATTTTGGTCAGACATATATGGAGGGCGCGCAATCTAAATACAAACAGAAATACTGTTCCTGAATACACAGAGAAAAGCATATGATAATTCATTGGAGTATCCAGGAATGTCGTGCCAACCCATCAGCCTGACTTGCTCACCACAGATTTCTGTTAAAAGATTTGAAAACTATTTAGAAACAACTGCACACTCCATGTAGTTGAGGTCCGTCTGCATAGATTGCATTGTTTCCCACTTCTTTGTGGGGAATTAAGCAAAGAAGTGTACTGCAGTAGCCAGATGAAGGTACTTTGCCTTTTTCAAATTTTCGCGTGCATTTCGGTTATATGGTTTTCCTAATGGCAAGATTACACTGGTGGAAAATAAACACCAGACAGAACATCCGACCTGGGGAAAACATGTGCTAGTGTTAACTGACGTGTCATCGACCCAGCATTTCGCGATGGAGAAACGAACTTTCATGGGTTGGGACTTGCTACACCTTGTTCACTAACTTAGGAAAATTATCCTTGAATCAGTAGCGAGATGACTGAATCGCGTAATTGAAGGGAAAGTGGCACCATATTCTGTCTAAATGTGAATTAATCATCCCGTTGAACAGTATAGCCTTCATGAACTGACTCTGCTTGCTGGATGAAGCCAATAATGAACTTTTAAAATGTCCTCACACTACCATCAAAATACAGGGAAACTTACTTCTTAAAGCAGGATGTACTGGCCCATTTGACAAGGTTTTGATCTAAATGATCAAAATATCAGCAGCTTCACATCTCACTACTGTGTTTGCATTCTTAGTAGATAACATATAACATGTCATAATTGGGGACAGACTGGGCATGGCTTCGTGCAGCGAACCGTAGTAATTGGTGTCCTAGTATCACTTACAGTTTGTTAGCTGTTTCAAGAAGTCCTAATCTGTATATTTCAAGTAGTTTGACAAGTTGCATGCAAATTTAAATAAGTTGTATACTGTTGTTTGTTCATCAGGTGACTGTTTATCCATTCACTGAGCCTGGAAATTGACGTACAAACTTTTCGTTACCGTATGAGCAGGCATTGTCAGAACGTGACCAATTACGCACTGGTGATGTCTCCTGGAACGTTAATTGGCATTTACTGAGAAATTACGAAGGCTCTATCATCCCAGTAGAAGGAAGTTGCGGCATCACTTCCCACTTTATAATTCCCCAAGGTGGAGAAATTTCCTGACTATTTTCCTCCTTTTTTCCAGTGATTAGTTTTGAGTCTCTGTGGGTCCGTTTGTTAGGTCATGGTCTAGCCAGATGCAGCAATCGCTGAGGTACCCCCATTTTCACCAAGCATTTTAACTACTAACACAGGCTAGCAGTAGCGTGAGTAGAGTGAGTAACATCAATTAATCGCGTACCCAAATCTACAGTTGGAATAGCGTTATCCCGAATGTTCTCCAGTTCCCTTACAAAAACTTACCGGCTCTAGCAACCACAGTTCCCCACTGGATGGTCTCTGACTAAACCGAGTACCAGAAGATTAGCCGAGTGTAAACTCAATCAGTGCGTGCATTGAAACACATTCTCATGAGTGTAGGATCAAGGCCAACTAAATGGTTGCAACTGTTGGGCCCACAATGGCTAGGTCTAATGAAACTCGGTCGAGTGACAGCAATTGCTCCGCAGATCGTGTAATGCTGCACAGAGCTCAACAACCTCGCCCACTGTGATGTTGAATTGTTAAATGTACGACTCCTACTGGGTTGACATTACCTGGACAGGAGACGGCTCAATAAACAACAATGTTCGACCTGGTTGTCATAATCAATGAACATAACCTAAACAATTTCCCGTTTGTGTGTCCCTAAGAAGGGCAAAATCTCTGATGAAATAACCTAAATCGTATCCAACTACCTCCTGTAACCATACCTTGGCATTCAGTTCTCAATCGAGTGTAGATTGGCAAATGTGAATAAGATTCCGATTCCCCATATTTTCCTGTACTTACTAGCTTAGAATATTCACATTTCTAGGACATCACTTAAAGAATCCCTGTCTACTAAATTAACTGTCAGTAACGATTCCGCGCTCGGAGAATTCATACGTTCATGCTGCTAAATGTGCAATCACCTGTAAGCTACTTTATTGCTCCAAGCTGCTTTTGAAATGCGCGGTGCATCTTGGTCATAACCGCAGTGTTTCCGTCCTTGATGTTTGAGTATTCAGCTGTCCTGCAATTAAGTCGACCGAGGGGAAATATCTCTATTCACCTTCTATTTGGTAGAAAGAGAAATCACTTATTCCTACAACAGTGTTGCACTAAGCACCAGGTGAAAGTTTTTTAAGGAGCTTCCAGGCTGAGAACCTCGAGTTTTTCCCTCGTCCGGTCCAATGGATTACCATGAACTCTGTATGGCGAAGTTAAAAATAAGTCAATCATCACGATGACCTCGAAACGAGTAATTCTATTGTGAAAGGCCTTCCACTTCGGACTCGAGTGTTGCGCGGGCCAAGCAGGCGCTCCTAGGCCACGAGCGGCGCTCGTGGCCGAATGGTTAAGTGTTCAAACTGCTAGCCAGGAGGTCGCGGGTTCGAGACTGTCCGGAGTTTCGTGAGATGCGCACTGATGATGATTCCCAATAAGGACGAAACGGCTGTACAGTGCTTCTCGGCTTTTCAGCATAGATTGGCCTCACTTACAGGACGAAATCTCCACAAAAATCTCAAATCTCCTCACACTACCAATGAGGAAAGCTTTTGGCTAATCAGAGGTATCGCGAAACGAGGGAAAATGAGGTTCAGCGACGGCGAAATGTGTCGGATGAACCGTAAAAGTGCTTGGGCTTGCTGGTTTAACATCATGGGAAAAAACGGGGAACACACGGAACGAGCTAGTACGAAGAAGAAAAGTACTTCTCAGTTGCACGCAAGCACTCAGCTTGATTTTCTCAAGGCCTTGTGCGACTAACACGAAACCAACAGGTTGCTTCATTGTTGCGTTGACTGGTCACACAAAAACGCCACTGTAAGACTTCACTTCACTTCTAAAACCATACTTTGAGAATCCCGTCCTTCAACTGAATTTAGGCTTCATCCAACAACCTCTAGAGTGACGTTAGCAACGTTCCAACCTGTCTTATCTAGTTACCGCCAAAACTGGTTCTTAAAAACGAAACATCTAACAACGTAACACTTCATAATAAAGCATGAACACAAATGCATCGGTCAGTGAAACGTCATATGGCGGACAGCCATTTCGTTAGAAAGCAACACCACTGATTGAACTGAGTCCCTACAGCTGCTGAACTATTTGGTAGTGTAACAAGTGCTCGTATGATAAACCTACAAGGAATGGAAATCAGATGTTACTCGAAAAGAGCAACGGTCTGATTATTTTATCTCAGGGATGCCAGCTCAAGCCATTCGCTAGTGACGCGGATTACATCTCAGCATGTACCATTCAGATGGAAAATAGCCTCGTTGGTAAACTGGGTGAAAAGTACGTATGTGCGACTTAAAAACCACTTTTGTAATGATCCCAATCTAACTGTCAGGCCCACAGACCACAAAACCTTCAAATTCAGTGCATTTTAACCAGCTTATACACTGCATTCCACAAGGTCTCGCACTTTTAAACAGTACTCCGTATACTGCGCTGAAATTCTCAATCAAATACTCTGAAACTTCCGTACGCGAAAAAGTCATCTGTGGAAATGAGTAGCCCGTCGGTCTTCTTCGCACGTCCTATGCTCTAAGTGCGTCAGTAGTTCCCGAAATCAGCTACCCGGTACAATCCATGCACCAACTGTATTAAATAGGTTTCCTTAACTACATGCGCTTAGGCGCTACCGAAGGACGCAGTTTTTCTAACCTAAGTGAAAACAAACTCCTGGCTGAAAATCTGCTGAACTTGCAATCTGTTGGCCAATTATCCCTGTTTTGGCTCCATTGGTACCGGATACAAAGACATTTCCCTCAATTAAATGAGAGTATAAGGTTACCCTCAGTCCACACTTGCAACCGATCCTTGGTCCAAGCGTTAACCGTTCACTTTCGACTGTAATGCCAGGAAGTCGTTGCAGGGACATCATGTATGATTGTCACCTACAGGTCAACCTAATGGAAGATTCCAACTCACGGTTTGTAGGCAACACCAATAATATGTGGCCCAGTCCAAACACATAGGAAAACAGCGGTAGCTAAATTGAAAGATGCAGCCGATCGGATGCCGGTGAGAACATGATTCACAGTATGGATGCATGACGCTGAGTAACCGTACACGAGCATTTGCACATACCGGCACTTCTTCCCTTGTTTGACCTGCAGTAGTCAACAAATCAGCTGCTTTTGTAATAGTGAGGGTACGGACCCTCTAAGAGTCTCGGGCAAGCATTTGGACAAACCGGGTAACCCATTATATCACCCATGTAATACGGGGCTCTTACAAGCAAGTCCTGGCATGGATGCTTCGTTCGAGTGACTGCAAGCGTTTCTTCAGTAGCAGCGACATTATTTATGATCACTTACAGGTGAGAGATTGGTATGTTGATACGCAAATTATCCATCAAATCAACCAGGACAGCTGCAGTAAAAATAATTGATCCCAGTTTACTTGATTCAGTGAGATTACTTTTGGTGCCAGGGCTCGTGTGATTCCCGGTTCATGCTCATATGAGTACAAAAATTTGATTTGTTTGGTGCTGGCGGATCCTGTGGAGAATGTGGACGTCAGGTTGCTTCAATGAACATTGGTCGCAAAATACACGGATGACTGATGCATTTCACCGTGTTAAACCTCTGGGAGGCTAAAAACAGTGTTGTATACATCTGATAAAAGATAATTCTTATCAAATATTCGCCGTCAATCATTGACGAGGATGTAGAATTTTGTTGTCGAATATGTCACTTTGCTGGTAGACGTAGACGGTTCAAAATTCATAGTATGACTGTCTGCAGTTCAACAGTCTGATTTCGGTGTGTGTGGTACTAATTCGCTCGAAAAATTGTGTCCGGAAAATAGTACTGAACAAGACTGGACAGCAACTAGAATTCACCCAACGGAGTGTTCCAACAGAGTGCCAACGAATGGCAGACATGGAGCACAACACAAGGATGATACCAGGATCCACGTCGCGCACTACTCTAGGCAAAGTGTGGCTTCATGCAGACAGGAAGAGGTGTATCGCCTATTCTAAACCAATTGTTTACTTGATTATTTTGAGAGAAGCAGCGTTTTCCTTGTCACTGTCCATACATGGACGAAAAGTGTGATAAGAAAGGAAAAAATAAACGGTTTTCAGGGCCACACTGGTGACAGAAACCCTTAACAGAATCTTAGCTGGCAATCAGTGCCAAACCGTTGCAAATCAGAGGCGAATACACCAGTATGAGAAAGCCAGGGGGCGTCCGGTGACTTGGGCGACTAATCGTTTCTATGGCAAAAATGTGAACTTTAGCGTACACTCATTTTTTAACCAAATGTTGCACTTATGAATAGAAGTGCCCGACAGAACACTAAAAAACCAGATGTTTACAACTTTGCAGATGCAAAGTTTGGCAACGAAATTCAATGGCTAAATTTAACGATACACAAAAAAAAACGGCAGCTTTGATTAATTATTGACAAAAATATAGTTGCTGTGTTTAGTACTTTTTTGTTTCCAAGCGTGTCAAATACCGTACCGAACTGTTTATCAAGCGTTAATATTTTGAATGAACAGGCGGACATATTTTGTTAGGGTAAAGTAATAACAGGGATTTCATACGTTATCTGTTTGCGCAACTCATGCCTAACCATTAATTGATTAACTGAACAATTAATCCAGCCACTCATGCTGAAAGGAGAAAAGAGCATGTGAAATGAGGAATGTTGAAACCTCAGGCACAAACGCGCAGTCCTCTGAAAAACCAGCAGAACCATCCAATTTCACGTCTCTCTACTTCTTTTGTATCTGCGTCTAGCCGTTGCGATCAATAAAATGAGAAGAAACGATTGTAATGGTGTAGCTGATTGTTCGTCGTTATGAAATCAGAAGGTGACAAACACCTTACCTGTTCTCCTAAGGTCAAGAGATCGGTCACTAACGGATCGATACAGTTCAGCATACCGTGGTTTACGGGGCATGATAAGCGTATTGTAACTAGGCCTACATCACTCTGCTCCCAGGATCAGCTGAGATCCGCCAGCAAAATGAAAAATTCCTGATAAGTTTATGATGAACAAGTGAATAAAATACACACTGGTGAACTCTGGACTGTTTCAGATGCCTTTAGGTTAGTATGTGTCCATTAAATCAAGCTTGTGAGTGCAGTGGACAATGAAAGCGACTTTAGGGTCCACAAAATGGTGGAAGCAGCACGCAATAAATTTTCGCTGAATTTCTCCTCGGAAAATCAATCAATTAATAACAACAGAAATATTTTCTCTGAGTGCAATGAAAAGTGTCTGGGGTTTTGCGTAGCTTGCCAGAATACTGTTAACTCCATTGAGTAGTTTACCGGACCCGTGCCGAATTTTCACAGAAATAGTAAATCATTGGGGAAAAGTGCACTGCAGCTTGTTTGTAAAAAAACTGTTTGTGCAGCACCATAAGCGTTAAACAGTGAAATCTAGCTGACCAAATTTAATTAGCGTTCTGTCTGGATCGCGTAAACACATTTCACAGCTTTCAGGCGCACTCGTGGTCTAGTTCGGTAGCTCCTGAACTGCTAGTTGAGTGTTTGAATTTAGCCACACTGACTCTGTGGCTGTTCACCACAACCAGTCTTTAATTTAAGCAGTGTAAGAAGATTTGGTATTTTTCAGTTGTGATTTCGTCCAGTAAGTTAAGCCAGTCCATACTGGGAAGTAGTCTACAGCTGTTTTGCCTCTAATCAGAATCATCGGATATGCGCACTTCACGAAACTCTAAGAGATTTCGTATGAGAGAGCAAGGATACTTTCACAGGATGTGTGAGTATTCCATCTGAGAACTCGTCACTCGGGGATCCAGTCAATGCGAGGTGGTTCCTGTCATTGAGGGATGAGTGGTGCTATATCCTATCAAGGTGCAATTTAATCATAATGCTGCGTAGATGCTCATGACAACAAACAGGTGTTCAAATGACTAATTGGGTTAAAAATTCCCATGAGTTTTGTGAGATGCAAACTGCTGATGCTACCCAATGAGCATAAGCAGCCACACAGTGTTTTTGACTTTTCAGTACAGACTGGCTCCACCTGTCTAGGTGTGGACTCCCTGGCAGTACCCCATCCCTCATACAACCATGACATACACAACTAACAATACTTTCATGCTACATCGGCTGTCGTGTGGTGCCATCAGCCTTACCTGCTGCATACAGCAGGGCGTGTAAGCAAAAAATGCTACTGCCGACGCCTCCTTTCTACCTTAAACTGTCACGTTTCCCGTCTCCCCCGTCCAAATTTGAATACTTTCTCCGCAGGTCCCAGCTCTAGGCCTGACCGCGTTGCTTGCCCTGCATCACACTCAGCTGCAGCTTCTGCACGTTCGAGTTCAGTTACAACCCAAAACACTTCGAAGTCTGTTTTCAAACCCCGAAAGCCTGTCCAATTAGCCACCTTCAAAGTTCGCACACTGAAGCAAGCAGGTCAACAGGTGGCTCTTGCTCGTTCGCTGGATTCCCTCTGCATTGATGTATGTGTTCTGTCAGAAACAAAGGCGCAGGACTCAAGTACAGTGATCGAACTGACTGCTCCCTCGATCTCTTCCAGGTTTAGACTGCGCATCTCTGGTAATGCAGAGACCGCTGCATCTGGACATGCTCGGGTGGGTATTGTATTGAGCGAACGAGGGGAAGCCTCTCTGCTTGATTGGATACCTGTTTGATAGTCGCCTCTGTGAGGTTCATTTGGCAACATCCGTGAGAGAGTCTAGAAGGAGTGAGGTTCATCGCACCTTGTTTATTGTCTGCTTACGCCCCAACTGACTAGCCTTGAATCTGCCAAGGACAGTTTCTATGACGCTCTAGGTGTCCTTCTACAGCAGGCTGAATGCTCAGATATCGTTGTCTTTGCTGGTGATATGAACAGCCAGGTAAGTAGACTAAGCGCTGCTGAGGCCCGATTGGGTGATCGCCTTCGTTTGGACACGAGACACACGGACAATGGAGACCATTTACTTCAGATGTGTGCCGATCACAGGCTGTTCCTTTGCAGTGCAAATACCTTGGCAACGTGGTGCCCACCAACGAACCAACGCCGAATCCAAATAGACCATATCGCCGTCAGTTATCGGTGGCGCTCCTCGGCCGCTCCTTCTGGAACACCAGCGTGGACTTCGACCATGCACCTGTACGTTGCTACCTCTCATTACGCTTTTCGGGCGTGCGCAAATCGCGCACACCTCGCTTAGCCATTGAGCAGCTAGTGGATCAAGAAGCCAAACGAAACTATCAGAATCAGCTCCTCGAATGCCTGCAGGACGGTACGGTGTCGAATACAAAAGGCCACTGGGAAAAAATATGAAAAGCGCTACTCAAAGCCAGAATTCTGCTTGCGGTAAAACCCAGCCAACCCCATCCAAGCATTGGATCTCTGATAGGGCCGTGTCTTTGCTTGAGACCCGGCGACAGATTCCTCCTGGCCGGCACATCATCCGACTCCAGGCAAAACTGAGTGTCTGCGCAGACCGAGAAGCCTGGTGGACACGAAAGATCGAAGAAATGGAAGATGTAAAGAATGCTGGAAACTTGCGCAAACTGTTCCACTTGATTTGTTTGACTGGTCCTCGGAAACCTCGTCTCAGCGAGAGAATTGGGGACCGAAATGGCTTCCAGATATACAGCAGAGCAGAACGTTTGGACCGCTGTTCACAGTACTTCGAGCAGCAATTCAGCTGGCCGTCTGCTATCTCCAATCCAGAAACCTGGCCTTCAACAAGAAGGCGAACGGTGAACATGGAGTCGCCTTCAGTCTTAGAAGTGTGCAAATGTGTTTTTCTACTCAAGCCATCGTGCTGCTGGTCCTGACAACCTACCACCTGTTCTTTTAAAGGATGGCGGTGGATTCCTCAGCCAGTGTCTGTCCAGCCTATTTGGGTCTATCTTGGAGAAGGAGACCGTCTCAGACAACTGAGGTGAATCGATAGTAGTGCCCAATTTCAAAAAGGGTACTCGCAGTGAGTGTAGTAACCACAGAGGTGTCAGTTTGACGCCTGTTGTGACAAATCTTCTGGCGTCACTGATTCTTCCTCATCATACAGTGGCACGCGAAGCTTTGGCTCGCGAGAATCAAGCGCCATTTCGACTGGGTAAAGGCTGCGTTGACCACATCTTCACGCTCCGACAGGTGTTACAGCAACGCCACACGTACAGACGACCCACAATCCTGGTATTCCTTGATTGATTCTGTCGATCGATCAGTGCTGTTAACTACACTTGCTCACCAGGGTTTGTACCAGAAGTTTGTAATCCGATCCCTATATTCACACGTCTGGGCGTATAACAGCGTATGGTGAGTTCTCCAAAAGGCTCGCTAAAGAAACTGGTGTCCGGTAGGTGTGCCCACTCTCTCCATTTTTGTTCAACTTCATCATTGATGAAATAATGAGGCGAACACTAGACGGTCTTCAAAACCCCGGTGTTCAAATTGTTGCTGGTGGGAGCCTTGTCAATTTGTAGTACGCAGATGACCTCGCCCTTGTCTTTGAAGACCAAAGCGAAGCACAAACCTGGTTGAATAAACTGATACCATCATACTATCTTTTGGCATGCGCCTTGCACCTTCAAAGTGTAGAGTCGTGCTTTAGAACGTGCCATCTCAGAACGTTCCCCTTACGATTCAAGGTGAATCACTGGAGATTGTGAAAAACTTTGCATACCTCGTTAGTTGTATTAGCTCTGACGGAAGTGCATCCGAGGAAGCCACTGCAAGAATCTCAAAGGCTCGAATCACGTTTGCTAATTTGTGTCACTTGTAGCATCAAGAAGGCATTTCACTAGATCTGCGGACAGATGATGTGAGGCATTTTCAGCTTTTCGACCATTGATGCCTAAGAAGTGTGGCTGGATTTGGATGGCGCTGGCGTGTTGGTAACAAAATAGTTATTTGATTGTGCGCCAGACCCTTCAATCCGAGAAAGCATCCGGCATCATCGACTACGATGGTTCACTCATGTGCTACGCATGCCGAAACACCGTCTATCGAGACGAGTGTTGTCCTCTGTGCCTCCTTCAGGATGGCGCGAACCGTGAGGTGGACAGCACATGACTTGGCGGAAAGGCGTGGAAGAGATCACGAAGAGTTTGGGTGTTGTTGGTGTTGTACGCCTTCCAGGATGAGATCCCCGTGACCCCGTCTGTGGTTGGCTGGACACGTTGCAAGAAATGGCGGCTAATCGATGTCAGTGGCGTTCGTGCTGTCAGTTTATTCCCAGATTGCCTGATTGGGCGGTTGGAGGTGTAGGCACCTCAGGACGCCTGACATAGGCCAGCACTAAGTCTCCTCCCTCACCCACTTTTTTCTCTCCTTTTCTCCCTAGGGCTTTCAGTATAATTACATTCATATATATATTATATATATAACTAGACTAACCTTATGGTTGTACGGCAGTGAAACATCAGTGCCAACACTGATGATGCTGTCTTTGATGATGATGATTGCTATGACCACAACACTCATCGGGTGCTACATCACTCAAGCAACCTTTCGATCATGCTATATGTACACAAGAACTGTCGATATTACTGAATACGGATTTAGATGAATTGAAAACTGATCCCACCCCATGCATCACTGGTTAGCACTACCACATCGGACAAAAGTTGGTTCCACGTCCACCACTATTTTTCTTGTGTAAACAAGTGTCACAAAAACACTGATGTGCTGTCTTTGATGATGATGATTGCTATGACCACAACACTCATCGGGTGCTACATCACTCAAGCAACCTTTCGATCATGCTATATGTACACAAGAACTGTCGATATTACTGAATACGGATTTAGATGAATTGAAAACTGATCCCACCCCATGCATCACTGGTTAGCACTACCACATCGGACAAAAGTTGGTTCCACGTCCACCACTATTTTTCTTGTGTAAACAAGTGTCACAAAATCAGAGTTCCCGAAATATCCTGGCAATTGAAGTATCCGAAATTTCTTTAGTCGAGGAAGATATAAACATGACATTTTCCGTTGCTGATAATCAAACCCTGTGTGGCATGGCAGAAATTTTATTGAATCTATGAGGTTTTACACATTAACATTATCTATTGGTAGCATGTTACACGTTGCATCGTCTGGACAGAGTGCAACGTTTACTTTCAAAACAACTGTTTATTAGGTACTCCAAAAATCCACTGGCAAAACAACGGGGCTTACGACTGGGTCAGCACCACTCATTTAACCTCGGCTTAGTTTGAATTATTCAACAGCTAGAATCACGCTCAAGTGCACCAGCTTCACGATCTGGTCGATGAACCACCACCCGGAACACAAGTGCCTGAAACTTTTAAATATAAAGTCAAGCGTCCAATGCCTGTACGGTAATCTGATAATTTCCGATAAAAATTAGCTAGATGGAGCTCGACCATAACTTTACACCGAACATCTGTTATAAATGAAAGTGTGAGGCCTCATATTGCGCAAAGATCGATGACTAAGAAAATAAAACAGCCGGACAATGCTTTTTGACTTTTTGGCCTATACTATCTTCTCATACGGCATGAAATGTTGATCGGAAACATTACTGTTTTTCACCAATAATCAGAAGATTAACTGAACAACTCAACACTTGAGCAGACCACTTCCTGGTGCCATCAGTAACGCGAACTACTGGGTAAATAGACGAACAGCACAAGATAGAACCTTTTGGACTTGTAGGTAACATCCTGTACTGCCTTCTGCATTCAACATTCATCGATAGCGGGCAGGGCTCAGTTCACTTGGAACTCTTCATGTGCTTATCAGTCATTCTCATTTCCGATGCTGATCTAGTTTTAATATGGGGACTCCATCACACTTCTCTCCCACCCAATCACAGGGTGCGTGATCTCACAAATTGACGGCCATTCTGACCAGTCTACACAAGACCAATATTGTCTGCTTCTTCTGCTTACGTACTGTAGAACCTCATCCCATTAGCCCATCGCCCGTTTCCGCCTCTCAAAATTTCCCTGAATGTGACTAGTTATCCTCTAGTTTGTCAGTATATTAATGTTCTTGATCCGATCTCCAACCAGAAGTACGGTAGAAACTCGCCCCTATTTTCCATTATTTCCAGTTCATCTCCAGTTTCAGAATTATCTCATAGTTACTTCTACCAGTTTTGCACAAAGGCACGCTGATTTTCAGTCTTACTGCGTGTCTTAAAGGAACTAGACCAAGTGCACTTTCTGTTGTTTGTAGTCAACCAATTTTCATAAGACAGGACTTTGTACCTCTTCTGGTCCCACGTTTCCGGTGGTTCTTAAACTGCCTTCGTTGATCGCTTTTTTGATGCGAGTCAACTCATTACCCATTATTGCTTGGGGTCGTAAAGCAAACAGGGAAATGCAGTTAGCAACAGAAGGACATTGACATACAGAAGAAATAGCACTGGTTCAAAGAAAGAGCCTTGGGTTATTCTGTCAGTTACCTCATCCTGCGTAGAGATGGTAGTCTGGACGATGGTGGCGAAGAAGTTGTTTAGTCCAGGGTGGAATCACGCTCATGTTCCTTAGTCCATGAGGTATGCGCAATGAGCGATTGTGACATTTCACTATAGCAATTGACTCAGAACCCCGGTGAATTCAGCTCTTTTACCCCACACGCCACTGATGTCATTTCTCTTTTACCCGATGGTCCAAACAAAATTGGAGCCATTTCCGCGCACCCCTTGATACAGTACCGTCTGCTCAATCGATTGGAGGATGTTTGGGACCGACTGTGTGGTCATCGTTCCAGAGAGGTTTGGTGAATACTGGATGGATTCACTGCTGGGTAGTGGTTAATCATGAGAAATCTCAAAGAAGGCTTTCCTGACCGCCTTAAAACCCGATTGACCTGTTTACTTACTCGCTTGGCTTGACGAAGCTTCTGTATCAAAGGCGAAACGCTGCCCAGCAATAAATTCACCGATTGTTTACCAAACTGCTCTGAAATAGCTAGCACTACTCTTCACTGACCCTCATAAACACTAAAAAATTCTCCCGCTGCCTAATTCATTCAGCCTAGGCTATATCCTCCGGGACTTCGCTCTGAAATAGCACTGTGTACTCTTCACTGACCCTCATAAACACTAAAAAATTCTCCCGCTGCCTAATTCATTCAGCCTAGGCTATATCCTCCGGGACTTCGTTGCGTCTGTTTGAACACGGAAATCATTATTCTGCCCACGGTGATCCAATGACTTGTCAAGTTTTATGCTATAGTCCTGTTCTTACAGTTCAATTATCCAAAGCTTTTTGATGCGATTGACCAGATTGATTGGCGAGTAGGTTAATTCATCTGCTTCCGGTTAGCAAACTTTTTGCGAAATATATTCATTCAGATTTGCATACCCGTGTCTTTTATAATTCACTCGACTCGGCTGCTACCATCACGTACTCTTCGCGAGGTTTCGGGTATATATTTACCGTACTGAGATATTCGCAATTTACCTGCCTCTCCGCTCAAAGTGATGAACCTGTTCTATTTGATATGCCTATTTATGTGTTACATCATTTGTATGGTTTCACTGTTTGGTGAGTTTTGAGTTCAGTGTTGGCTGGCACAGAAATTTCGTATTTCAGGCTTGGTAACATTCTAACTGTTGTGACTGGGTGGATCACGTGAAGCAAGAACAATGCACAGCATTTTTTAACTCTGCATTTCTTTATGAAACTTTAAACCATACAGAAAAGCCTCTTGATTCTTATGCCGATATGTACTTACCTCCTGTTCAGTTCTAGGACACATAACACACGGTCCAAAGATCATGACCTTTTTGACCTGGTGAACAGATTCAAACATCCAAAGAACACCACATTATTTCAAATGGTGGGTGGCATCATACTATGTACTTCAAAAAGGCGCTTGATTCATTGTAACACACAGTCTTTTTACCTGTGGCATAATATGAAATTGCATTTTTATTTTATTTTCTGTCTCATGGACATTCTCCCTACTTTTGTTCAAAGTCCATTTGTCTTACTTGCTATGGCTTCTGACCAAACTCTTCTGCAACCTTGAGCCTTGAACCTCTGCAGCAATACACCTTTCATGATAGTGACTGGTGTAAATCAGAAGCCACTGAATCGTTTTGTGTAGTAGGACGATCAATAAAAAGTCGACATCTTGAGGCATTGCATTGCCGGATACAAGCATGAGCATTATAATAGAAGAAAACCTCGTTGTGGAATGTTTCGTTCTTAAATTTTAGGCTGAACGGTTATACTCAGAATTCTGCCTAAATTCCAAAATACTGACAGATATTGTATCATCAGGTTATCATTTTTCCAACAGATTTTGAGTACGACAATGTAAATAGAAGTTTTGTGAGTATTCAGAATCTTCCACACAAATCGTACCGACTGTTTATTCACCAAATGCTACTGCACCCCTTCGTCTTGTCCTAATGCATAACCAAAATGTACATCCATATAGGTAGCACGCTGAATTTGACTCGTTCCGAGATAGGTGTGAAGCGGGTAATAATTGGACCCTGGTACCTCCTATGTGTGCAATTACGCAAAAATGTTGACCCAGCACGCCCTGTGTTGAACGCTCACAACAAAGTGATGTAGCGACGTTATTTTCATCATTCGGGATACAGTCCTTTTGGAAAATATTCTTAAAATCTCAGTGCTTTGATTTCATCCTTCATGAAAGTTTCTGAGGTTCGGATTGAACATTTTTATTACATATGAACTGCACCACTAGATGAATGCTATCCTTCCAGCATTGGGCAATCAGGCCTACAGTTAAAAATAGTTACCGACATCTAAGTACTTGCCAGAATGGAACGAACATTCGAACTAGCGTTGTTCCAACCAATCAGTTCACTCAATCTGCATCGGCCAAATATTTACCTCATAATATGACTGAAAACCAAATAAACCAGTTTGCCATTTTTACCCCGTTTAAGTTAGTGGAACTCAGATGGTTTCGGATTTTCAAGGCGCATTCTCTAGTTATTTTGTTTCAGGGATTATTCACGTAAACTTCATCAACGTTTTCAATGTTTAGATTCGTGCGCATGTAGTTCAAAGTGACATTTTAACATTATTTCCGGAAAACAGTTATTTCTTTATAGACAGATTAGACGGAATCGACAAAAAATCGTCTTCACATTCGCAGACTTCTTTCCTCAAAGTGAGCGGTTCTTTCGGCAATTAAAGGACATCAAACTCCCCCCAATAAAGCCGAAGCTATTCGTCGCTTTCTGGCAAAGGCATCATTTAAACTTTCGCCTTGATCATCTACCGTCTGCTCTGTTTGATAGAATATGATTGTAATGAGCATCTTGCTTTCTGTCGGAACTCTAGCAGTCCCTACATTAACCTCAACTTCTGGAGACAATGATCATTTTACTCGTCGAATGCAGCCCGCTCATCGTTGCGCCGCTCATCAATATCGAACGACCACAAGTACCGCGACTGAAGCAATTATTCCAAACCCAATAACTTACAGTATTCGTTTATCACGGCGTCCGTCTATGCTTGAATGCTTGACCAATAAAGAATAGACTTAGTTCAGATTCGTTCAGATCAGACTATCCTGAGTAGTGTTTGGGCGTGCGCAATAAATAAAAGAAGGACGCTTCACGAGTTTTGCATCTTGGCGCCATCTAGCTGGGAAACAAACAGTTCTACTAAAGTGCATGAATTGTCCCATGTGTGCCCATAAACCCCCGACATTTCTAGAAGTATGAGCTTCTAAATCATTGTGTAAATAGACTGAACCAGGACGAAATCAAATGCAAATGAAAGCATTTTTATCAAAAGGTTTGCGGAATTCAGACATTAGACATAGATATTTGCCAGCAGCAACGTTGGACCGACAGCACGCGGGCATTTTAAACGTGAAATGCACGCGAGTGGAATGAGCTTATTTAACGAGAAAGGCTTGGAATGTCCAAAACCATGTTACTTCAACCTTTAATAAAACGATGCAGTTTGTCTTCCCAAGGTGACCTCCGAATGACAAAAAGTTGGGTTCGATACCAGTAGCAGGTTACGCATGCGTTACAGTGCACAATTGAATATCTGCTCACTTCTCGGAACGTAGCAAGAGTGTGGGGGCTGATGACATAAATTAGATTACCCAATTCAGCCTATCAGCTACTATGTGGAATGCCGGTAGAAATGCCTTCTGCCTGCGTTACAATTTTCCCTTTAGTTCTGATGATCATTTTCGTAGTGGTTTCAAGACAATCGTTTTTGAACACAAAGCAAAATTTTGAGTTGCTAAGAGGTTAACAGAAAATCAAATTTACGCATCAAATAATCTGAGGCATCCCGACTAGGATTTTGAATACCGATTTGGATGTAGAGCTGTAGTTTCACTCCATTTAGGCTGAGGACAATGTGGGCAGCAGAAGTTTTATGTAGATATGGTGAGGCTGTGCAGGGTTGAAAAAAGACAAACATTCACTTAGAAGATCAAAAAGCGATAAACTTTTTAAGGATAAAAAAATGCATGGCTCTTTTTTCTCCCTCTGGTCGTGTCGATTCTTTTTTCTTTTCGCCACTATTCCTGTGGATGTTAAGTGTTAGTTGCTTCGGCGTCCTTTTTAAGTTTGATCTGGTCAGCTGAGAATAAAAAATGGATAAATATAGCGCGGAACACCGCCGTGAGTTATTTTTGAGGTTACGATATTTGGACATAAGTATTTATGGTTTGAAGTGCTGACATCTAATTGAGACAAGATTTTCCTTCTGAAAAATTGACTATGTAAACGTTAGGGTAATCTTTTCTCATACTTCTTGCGCAGCTCACCTAGTGGGTACTCAGAGTTATATTTTACTCCATCTGACTTGCATCATCATCATCATCATCGACAGCATGACATCAGTGTTCAACACCAATGCTTCACTGCCGTACAACCATGATTTATTTGAAAGCCTTATTGTAAGGAAAAGAGTAAAGGTGGACTGGGAAGGAACTTAGTGCTAACTTACCACAATCATTCCGAAGTGTCTACACCTCCAGACATTCACTCAGGCAATCTGGATAGAAACTGACAACAAGAACACCACCGACATTGGCAGCCATATGATGCAGTGTCTCCAACCAGGCACAGTGAGGATCACGCGGTCCCCATCCTGGAAGGCGAATAGCACCGACAGCACCCAAGCGTTTCGTGATCTCCTTCATACTCCTCTGCCAAGTCAAGGGTTGGCCACCTCTCTGTTCACGCCACTCTGAGTTGGGCATGGAAAACAGCACTCTCTTTGGCAAACGATGGTTCGGCATACGTAACACATGTCCCAAACAACGCAGCTTCTGGTGCTGGACACATTCTTCAATGGAAGTACCCGTTACACAACCGGAAACGCACTTTCTGACTGCATCGTTACGGATTCGCCGACACCAACCCACACGAGCTTAACTTGCATCCTACAATTATCTTTAATTTTTGAGGAGTATGGTCACAGACATAAAAAGTAAATGCAGGCGATAGACGTGGAAGGCTTACTGGAGAATATTATATAAAAAAGAGAAGCGTCTCATTCGAAGTCATGTCACCGACAGATCCAGTCAGACAAGATGAATCCTGACGTATGTAGGAATGTTTGGTGTGGAAACACGCGTGTGAAGACCAACAACAGAAGAAAGGACAAACAAGGCTGTATGCTCCTTAAGGCACGGTTGGCGCTAGCATAGTCAAGATTGACACATCAGACACAGTGTCCATCATACTGGGTCTCGTGTGCGATTCACTGTTCCGACTCTTCCTGTAGCTCATGTTTAACTGAATACGTAACTTCCTTTGCTGATAATGGAACGGTTTTGAATGACCTTTGGCTATTAGTTTGCAACTTAATGGAGAGTCACTTTCACTTGCAATTTCAGCCAACACATTTCAAGTTGATAGAGTATATCCACCATTATAACCAGAAGGCTAACGATCTTATTCTGAATAGATTATAAAGATTGTAAAAAATAGATTTAATTATCTACTCTTGTCACGTTTGGAAGCAGAAAACGGATGGCGTATCGCCAATTCACCCGCACATCAACAAGGTATCAGATGCTAAGATACTTGGAGGAGAGATTAAACTAATAGAAAGACTTGAGAAGTCAAGTACATTTGTGTAGCAACAATCGACCTTCGTGAGTGAAAAGATATGTTCACCTCTATTTTAGACACAATGTTGGAAGGGGTCAGTCATTCCTATGGGCCGGAAACCGAATACCTAATAAAGAACCTTGGACCGGTGCTCCGAGAATGTATAGCTGATGTTGTTAGAAAACGTCCAAAGGATCCGATTGAGCATCTAGCGCACTGCCTGCACCGTCATGCGGAAGTGGCCGAATTAATGCTGCGGGTAAGTCTTCGTCCAACTCACAGTTTAGTGCATCCTGTTTTCTATGACACAGGCTCGTGCATTTAGTGAACGCGTTTTCTTCCTAGTAAAGGCCTAGGCCTAAAAGTAGGACTAAAACAAAGCAGCATCTGGCAGTACTTAAAGTACACACTACCGTTCAGAAATAAATTCTTGAGGATCACCTTATTACAATCAAGCTGGTAATATAATACGAAACTATGTGTGCAGTAACTCATACCAAAAAAGGCTTAAATGTACTCAGAACTAACCGTCAACCTCTCTGTGATCAGTCTATCTAGGGCAACCGATTCCTGTGTTTTATAGGGGCTGCCGCTCGAGACCATGGGTCGTAATCAGTAAATCGTTCCCCAGAGCTTCTCTGGTAGCGTTTGCCCTAACTGGAAAGCCGCTAAGGTAAAAGCCAAAACGGTGACTTTTGCAGTATCATTTACCAGTTAAGAACGTCTTAATTTGTCCGATGACATGAGGTGAAGCCTGTCTGCGAATATCAGAGTTACTTTAACTTTAATGAAAACACATGAATGAACTCGGTGCTTGGCGTTTGTTTCAAATACCTGTGACACTTTGTACTTTGCTGCAAAAAAGACAAATTTAGCGCTAGTTTGTACAAACAAAAACAAAACAGGTATTCCGATCGTACTAAGAAGCATGTTACCAGACATGAATGGCCTACTACATTTGAGTGCACGCTTGATGTAGGTTTCCATGGCGGCTTTATGAAAGCTCGGATGTTATTGCCAAGGCGTGTTCGGCGGTGATGTTTACCAAACTGATCCATCTACGTTTGACAGTGACATACAGCTGCTTCGCTTGAGCTATTATTTTGGCCTTGTGTACACATTCAGTTTTTCTCTCAACCGTAATTGTCTGCTGCTAAGCAGAGTGTCTTACCCGGTGTTTTGTTTTTACGTTGCATTTCGATGATTCGCCCAACTGACCTTTAAAATTAAGGTGCTTCGTTGAAAATGTCAGGCTTCCTGGCTACTGCACACACGGCAGATTGGATGGCTGAACAGCAGATTAAAGTTCTGACATGGAAGAAAATCGGTAGTGTAACTTTCAGCCAAAAGAAACCCAGCTATTTTGCAAGGTTTCCTGCTTCCCGCGAATGTCTAAATGGATTGGCTCTCTGATCTGTCGAGGGACAGGTCAATGCCAGTGTCCTGAGAACCACTTACATGCGTTTAACTTGGCTCAATGTTTAGCAAGGCTGAGTTCAAGTGTGCCAAGAAACAGCAAAGAATCGATGCAGTGAACTGTTTTTGACGATTTAATCCCCAAAAACCTTAATAAAATGCAGAAACAGTGCTGACGCATTCCACGTGAAACTTACATATCCCTGAGTCACTCAAGTCTATCGGCCATTGCAGCTTGTAACTGAAAACACTTGTGTTCCACTGATGGGTGAAAGAGCTCCACTGCTGACCAGGAACCGTGTTGATGACTAACTTACCTCTGACAAATCCGTTTCTTAGTGCCCATATTCCTGTACACAAGTAACCTAATGCTTCCTTGAAGAAGGATGCTTCTTTTCAAAGGATGTTTGAGTTACTTCCAACGCCCAAAAACGGGACAATAAATTTTGAGCAACGAAGCGCGGTGTGTGTTTCAAATAACGCTGCACATAGACTAAATTGACGTGTAATGAATTTTGGGCGGAGAATCATGTCCGATGTGCTTTTTCTAACGCTTGCTATTCTGGGCAGCCTCATACAAATCGTTGGTCACGTTCTGACCAAAGCAAATGGGGGTTTTCCCCTTTGGTATTTTCGTTTCAGCTTGACATAAAAAATATTCGTGTTGTAGTTTGACGAGAGGCCTGAACTAACACGCTATTGTTGGTGGTTTGGTAAAGAATCTATCCTTCATTTCTATTATTAGAAATGCATCTTTCATTGGTCACTTTGTTCGGCAATAAATTCATTTGCCCATTAATTTTCCAGCAATAACTGATAAACAGGTGGATGGTGTCTTAACTTGTGTTCAAATTCATGCACGATTTTCTCGCTGCAGAGTGAAGGAGAAAACTTCATATTTTCATCAATAACACTCAAGTTATGGAACAAGCCGATCCTGTAAAACAGTGAACTTTATTTTTCTACAAATAAAGATGCACTCAAGTTGTTGTACTCTAAAATACTTTTGTGTTGAAAGTGTCAGTGCCATTTTCGGCACTTTTTTGAGTCGCTAAGCCGACAAAATTTATAAAATGAATCACCTGCATGCGGAACAGGTGAACGTACAAATGGCATAGAAATACGGAGTAAATTATCCCTGCTTATTTTCAACCATGACTGAATGTTCATTGCAACGATACGCTCAGAGTTCCTGCCTAAAACAGGTAGGTTTAAAACTGAGACCACGTTCGTTACCATCACTTTCATAAGCAGCATCTTTACCGCACTGTAGTAGATATCTGACTCGATCCATGAAATCAATTTGTCCAGAAAACCTGTTTCTACTGGGCCATAAGGCAGAGTTTCACAGTGGAGACGATAGTCGACTGAGGTAGTAGTGCGCAGTCGGCAAACTTAATACCGAATACTTATTGACTAAAGGAATGTTTACAGGAGTTATGGTTTTGTAGACTTAATCATTCAGGGCTTGAAAAATTAGTCCTTTGCTAGCAGTGGTTGAGTCTCAAAGCAGTGCAGCTTACGTTGTGGTCACATACGAAAACAATATTTTCCTATCGTAAATTAAGCCAATTTGTAGGTTGGACAAACGAGATCCCATTTTCTGGAGCAAGATCCCACATTTCACCCTTAAGATTCATCACAAACCATATACTTAAAACTCGCAAAAAGACAACCTCACAAGTCGAACGGACTCGTAATCAGGGAATTTTCCACTCGAAGCTTCAGCCAACAGAGGATCACCTGAATTCACTTGAAAGATTGAAGAATGGTTGCGCTACATTCTATTCACAGACAAGTTATTCTGTATACTGATCAACACCTCGGGGTTGAATGAGATTGTTCGGTTACTAGGATTGATATCCCACATTTAAGTTTCTAAAGAATTTCATGATATACACACTGCTAATGACTCCCAGTACCGACGGAACAGTTGCGCAATGATTTTGGCTTCCAATCTCAGAATGGCGCAAGCTTTTACCGGATTCGAAATATTTACCATCATCTTTTTTAAAAGAATGATATATATGTATGTATAATAGGAATAAGTTTGACTACAAGGTTCATAAGATGAGTAGGCATTTTTCTACCACCTAACTTGAAGGACTGAACAGTTTTCTAGCTGTACACTTGCACATGTAAGTGGATGTGAGACATAAATTTGCACAAATTACTGATTCACCGGTAACCAATCAGGGAAGTCTAACACGTGTGGTACGGTGCAATGATATGTAGGTGTGTCTTTTACCTTTCAGTCGGTATGTCATTTTTTGATGGATCGTCAGTGCACGGGCAGTTCAACCACAGCTTGGCGCAATCTCACCTATACTTCTCTACACCGGACTGGGGTCGATGCTGCAGCAGACTATGATAGAATTTCGTTTGTATTTTGGCCGATATTTCATCCTACTGGTGGAGTCGGTCTGTGCTGGAGAGCCAAAGAACATCCCAATGCCCTTTCATCTTCGTTGATATTCATCAGCGGTGTACATCCCATGAGTTTCTAATACGATACGTCTGCTTAGTTGAACAGTATTCAATGCACCCGGGGGTGGATACGTGATCAGCTCACAAGTAGTCAGATCCAGCGACAGTTTTCCTGTATATGTTGGTTTGTGACATGCCCTGCCTTCTGTTTATGGGCGAACAAGCTCACTATGACTGCGAAACAGAGGGCATCAAGACAAAAGAGGTTTTATACTTCAAGGCCTCGGTCTTTGCTATGTGACATGCTGGGATTTGGAACTCCATTGTGGGGGATAAGAATTAGTTAACGTGGCCTTATTTTGAACATGTTCTCCTTGAGAAAGTAACTGTATCGAGGCACGTTCTGGGAAGCCCATAGTGGTATCAGGGGTAAAATTTGATAGAGTTTATGATTGATCTGCTTACAACGCAGTACTCACTCATCTGTATTCACCATTGATTCTATTGACATAAGTTCGTCATCTTATTAGACGCAGTTGAATTACTGGCTGCATTTTGGTTCATGGTTTTTGACCGCGTGGTCCAGTTATTATCAAGCAATCTATGCTACGCTCCAATGATCTCCTTCATTTCCAGAGGTCTTTACCATCAAAATCAATCTCCAAACCTTCCCATTACCCTGTATCACTGGTTCTATGGCGAGTTTAGTCCGTCATCCACATCAACCATCTGACAGTTCAGTGAATCGTTTTGCAACGTAGTGAAGTAGCAAATAGTCGTTGGAACAATGCGGCACATGTAGCTCATTCTACTACACCGGCAACTTTGTAAAGTCCCCACAAGTCCAAACCAAAAATAGGAGGCAATTACCTGATCGTGGTTTGTTTTAAAACCCATCGTTTTTACTGGTCGTGCAGTTCGGTCGGTGAAGGTGCGGCTCAGTTGTGTTGGGCCACTCGTAGATTAGCACACGTTGGATGCACACTCTGCAATGGCAATCATGCGGAGAGAAGGCGAAACGTCATAGCCCCAAAACTCTTTTGGCAGCAATAAGGTCGGACAAAACCTTGAGTATTTCTATTTCAGTTTTTTCCAGCTTCTTCATTTTTGGGTGTTTTTCAGCTGGGTATTTCTGGTATTTCTGTACAGTCTTACACAGGAAACAACTGACTGAAATTGTTTAGTCTGTGCTACTTAAAACGCAATCTACTTTCGTAGAAATACGTGATTTGACTTAACTCCCAAAAATTCATTGCCTGAATCTCTCACAGGAAAAGCTCGAGGCCGAAGCAATGCAGGATGCGGACCGAGCAAGACAACAGTATCTGGAAGAGCGCGAAAAAAATGAAACTTCTTTTATGGAGGCGTCAGTATCGGAAAACCAACAGACCGACCTGCTGTCTGCTGAACTCAAATTCAGTACTTCTGACCTGTCTGGCAGTGGTGAAGCAGAAGGGACAATCGGCACCGACGAAATGAATGTCGACAATGCCGACGAGCCAAGCGTGAAAAGTGGCCTTCCAGGTTGGCTGTATGGGCATGTAATATGAAAGCCATTGTGTCCAATGAAACTCATCTGCAGGTTGACGACTAGATAATGGTTTGTTAGTCAAGCATAGCATCGATTCAGTAGCTGTAGTTGATATCAAACTTAGGATGGGAGGATGGTCATTGCTCCAGAAAAATTGCTGATCTATGCGAATCCCCTTGTTTCTTTCGAGGTAGGCAAACTACTGCATCATACGATCTTATAACTTCTGAAAGAGGCAGTCTATCTTAAGCAAGTGAAAGCTTATTCAATGACTTCTCGGTGTTTGTTATGTACGGAGCCGTATATGTGCCTGAGAATGGCCCCTTGGCAATATCTTACTTGCATTGTCACGAATGATTCTGGCGTTCAACTTTGGTCTTGTCATCAAAAGAAAAAGAGTTCCGCAGAGTAGCGCTCGGTAAATATTCCTAACTATTTTGCAGATTAGGCGAACTGACTGACAATCATCATGTGTTAACCCCTACTTGATAAGAAAAGTTCGATTTGTTTTGTCTTGACTAGTAAGCAGGAGGATTTCGGTATTACAAATCAGACTGCCAGCCACCCAACTTTCATTCCTGTCTGATGGATGAAAGCCGCCGGCCGCTCGATTACCGGAGCAACATCAGCGGCGAGTAACAGGAGCTGAGTTGTACAATTATTCCCTTCAGCGTGGAGGTCTCTTATGAAAGGGAAATGTGACTTTCACGATTTAAACTCATTCGACTGTCACAAGTGACAGTGGCCTTTGAAGATGTTGTCGCACTATTTTTAGTTAGGGAGATTTTTTAGCATGCTTGCTTTTAAAACCAAATGTGTACAAATTATGGCGACTTGGGTCGGCAGCTAACCTTATGGCTTTCCTGTGAGGCCCAACCCTATGTGCCAGAATGGTAGTTCAGGCACATTGTGACTGACTGCAAATCCCGGCAACAGAACCTTGGTGGCGGTACAGACTTGCTCAACAATAACAACAACAGTTTCATTGCGAGCAAGTGAGCGTAGCGATAGTTAAACCACACCTCTGGCCATGAATCAAGGCCGTTCAGTCTATGTTGAGTGATTGATTAGCAAATCCACACCTGAACACTCTGAGCATCATCAGTCGTTTCTGGTTAGCTGCTTAACGTCCAACTGGTAGTTCGCTTTTCTGGCCCGTATGCACTGCGGCCTCACTGAAACACTCTTGACGGAGTTGGCAGTTTCCAGTAAGGCAAATCCATACCTGAACACTCTGAGCATCATCAGTCTTTTCTGGTTAGCTGCTTAACGTTCAACTGGTAGTTTGCTTTTCTAGCCCGTATGCACTGCGGCCTCACTGAAATACTCTTGACGGAGTTGGCAGTTTCCAGTAATTTTCGGACGTTCTGGGAGTTACATCCAGCAAGCAGACCTTCTGGTAACGGCATTACGCACTCCACCACTCGAGCTGAGTGCGATGATAAGTGAGTGATTGCGAGGAAGCTGACAAGGTTCATCCAATTTGCTAGTCTCCTTGACCCTCCGATGGTTTTCCGAGAAGAAACAAAGTCCAAATCCGTTATTGTCAGATGGCATATCGAATTTCAGGGCCCAGCGCTCGACGTTATTACGCATTAGGACTATCTACAGAATAACTAGTGAGTGTGGAAAGATATTGAGACGGTTGCTTTCAGAGCAGTGTATTGAATAAAATAACCGGCTTCTGGGTAGGCAATAGTGATCAATTCGCTAGTTACCTGAAGTTGACAAAAACCTTTTAGGCTCTATAGTGAACAGTGCTCGGGCAGGAAACGAGGGATAACGTTTGAAGTACCAGTATTATGTAGCTAGCCGGTGTTACACATTCTCAGACTCATGTGAACTTTTACAGTTGTATGGTGTTGACGGAAACGTTTTTCTATTTTTTTAATACAGAGGATGAAGGAGACCAATGATACGCAAAGACTTGGTAAAGGAGTACTCATATGTGGACTCATTGCCAGTGGCGAACAATGTGCTTATAGCTATTCTTGCCGAAATAAAGTGTAACATACAACGCTGTAACATGTGAAATTCTTGCTTTTTTATTATCATAGACGGGAACAAATAAATCTCTATGGAACATAATAACGAGATCAACGGAAGACAGTAGTTCCAGCTTACTGAAAGTCATAGGAGATTCCGAAACAGGTAGTCTTTCTGCCACAGTAGCCACTAACCCATTATGCTTGATACTGAAGCTTACCGTCACCAACTGAAAGGGCGGGCAGTTAGTCTACAAATTATTAACCATGAGCAATAACTGTGCGTAACTGCTAACTTCGAACTGACGAGTTGCAGGAGGAATCAGGATGTAAAGCAAGTTTTTGAGATTTGATTAAAATAACATGAGATTAATGAAAAAGGATGATGTTTGGAAAGCTCGTTTGCAAAAGATGAGGCTACTACTCTAACAATGTACAGTTAGAAGGTTGTTGCTCCACCGCCCCGCACTCGAGATTGCCGACCATAATCTTATGGTTTATCTTCTTATTTACGGTGCCGCCCACTTTGCACCAAAGATACTCATTCCTGATGCACCCATTTCCAAAAAGCACTTTCATAACCATATGGTTAAAAAATGAATTCGGAAAAATGGTCGCACAACTGAGGCGACATAAGATTTACTGAACACGGCCTTACGGTACACAGCTTAAGATAGTCCAAAAGATAAGGCACGAAGTTAGTGGCCGGTAAGTACTTTGTTCAAATCCAACCCCTAATTTTCGATTGAGCCTCTCTATACTTTGGAAAACTGACAGCAGCTCATCCCTCTCGCTGTATGGCAGCCGTACACTGGAAGGATTCCACAGCTTAGGGGTTATAACTCATGGAATCGTACCGGATATGCAGTTGTCCCATAGAGGACGCTGTCTGTGGAAAAATTTTCTTTTGGATAAGCACAAAGGCGAAAAGTGGCTGGTTTAATAATCTATTGGATAATATGGTGAATTTGAGTGATCTTCGAGAACACAACTTAACTGCGACTTTCTCTAAATTCACCCAGTCATTTTTGCTGAAACTGTGAAATCTTTCTTGCTAGCAGCTGAGGTGTTTGTTTTATGTTTCCATGGATTTATCGGTGAATTTTATAATTCCTTGGGTTCTTGTAACCTTTACCTTTAATTTTCGAACCGAGCTGGTTAGGAATATTAGCACTTAATCAGTGAGAGTGACACTGATTTTGATGCGCTACCTTACGGTTTGGATGAAAAATTAACGACTACACTTATTGATAATTGGGGAGGAATTAGAGAACGTGAAAATGTCTTCTGACTTGCAGTATATTGACAGTTATTCAGCAGCCAACCTACCCTACAAAGTCCGTGGCCGTACTAAAGATGGTGAATGATTTAGTAGAACTGGCCTTTCCAGGGCAGATAAGCAAACACCGACCAGGAAGAAACAAATTTGGTAGATATCGAAATTTTTCAGACTGTCCGGTGATGAAGAATTGGCGCTTACACGAGCGCTATCTCATTCAGGTTAACCTGTATGACGTGAACACAAAATATGCTTATCCATTGTTAGCTTTATGAAGTAAGGTTAAAAACCGAAACAGACTTGTTAAGATTTGAGTAGTAAAATGTCTGAACAACTTCCATTATTAATTTCCTTGCGCCCTTCAGACTTGCCGCTGTCAGAATGTTAAAAGCGAAAAACCGAATTACACTGACGATTGCACCGCACACTACTTCCTGCTTCGATGAAGCCAATTTGCTCATACCACTCTGTTTCCTACCGGGGAAATGACTAACGCGAAGAGTAGCAAAGCTTTTTGTACCTAAATAATTCACCCCCAATTATATTTTTCTTTCAACTGGCATCACAGTTATGACGAATGCAAGCCAATTCCAGCCAAGAAGTATCCGTCAAATTGCAGTACATTTTCGGTGTTCATTTGCTGTAATGGTAAAATAATAAATATGAGAATCGAATCAAGCTAGTTTGGTTGTAGTGTCTGGACCTTCCTCAAATGTAGATGTGGCTTGCCATCAAGTACCAGGATTGCTTCTCTCAAGAGGATTGGGACAAGAAAACTTTCCTCGGCTTAGCGAACAGCATAAAAGTGGTGTCATATAATAGCAATAATGATATTTCATTGATCTGCTTCTTAGTGATAAACCGAGGAAGCAGAAAATTTCGACAGCAAAACATATAATGTATAAATCCATATAACGACACCAAGACGCGAGAGAAGCCAGGAACTTGATTTCAAAATGAAAATATACTTCCATGGAGGGAATAAGTTCTGTGGGTTTGATCATTACTCCTAACCAGAAGTCACAGAAAGGACAGCGACAAAGCTGTTTGAATCTGGTCCGAAATGGAAAATACTTTCTGGTAGTTAAAATTGATATTTGCAGTGCCTAGTCTGGTTCTCCACTGCAACTCATCAAATTAACGGAAAAACCGGGCAGTCGAAATCATCTAAAAACTTCTTTCTTCTTTTGATTCCCCTAGACCTCCAGAATAAACGTAGATGATATCGATGTCTGTTGTTTTCGCCGCTTGATGTACCCACTAGGAGATGGCGGTTTAAAAACAGACCGATTGAGAGTAGTGCTGTATGGGCATTTGTAAATCGCATGTTTGGTTTCAGCTGTTCAGAGATGGTCATTCTCGACGGGATATTTGACTCGGAAGTTAGAATGCCTAAAATGCGGGTTTCGGAAGTGTTGATATGGATAGAAACGATGGCCGGAACTGGGTTGAAATAGCCTGCTGGACCATAATGTCCACAAGAAATAAGGTGGATATCGTCTGAGATAGACAACCAACCAACCATTATCAGTTGAAGACAGTCGTCCACTCCCCCAGGAAAGGCAGCCGCACCCCTCAAACCGACTGACCCAATTCCTTTTTGTATGCAAGTTCCTTATCAGGACTTTGGAGCTATATTCTTGCTGTCATTTTTGCACACTTCCCCAGACCGTACGATCAGTAGTTGACTGTAAATGGATTCGCTTCCAGACATTGACGAAAGGGCAGTGTGATTTCCATTTTAAAGTCTGTGAATTGATGATACACCCGTATAGAACAGATACCAAAACCAACGAAACTCTTATGAGCAGCACAGTACCAGTGAAAAGTTTTGTTTGTTCCGCAGTGAACATTTTCGGTCTTAGGTGCATATGATCCCATTTTATACATTTTTACCGCAAAGTATTTTATGTCAAACGTGACTTATCTGAAAGCTTATCTACAACAAGCATTTTTCACAGTAGATTTATTTGCTGTTGGCACTGATCTCACACCCCAGTATGGTATTACGGAATATACCATGCTGATAAGTCTACGATCTGCAGCAGCTCTCCATTAGCTCCCTTATTACAGTAGAGACTAATAGCCCAGTCAATATCAGTTCAGTCGTCCACCATGAGTGATTTTTCTTTGAGGACGGGGTCCTGTATAATTATATGAATATCGCTCATTGCGTCATGGTATTATTTGTTGTATAACTGACCGAATACTTCTACAAAATTCTGGAAAATATGCCAACCAAAGAATTTAGCCTGGTGTGAAATCTTGTGTTATCGGGTTTCCGCTTTCGGCTGTGAACAATTGGTACCCTAATACAGTGATGTAGCGAACATATAGGTTCGAACGACACATTGGTAGAACACGAGGGTGATTTGTGGTACTTCTGCGAAGCGGTGTACAATAGTTCCAGACAAAAATCCTTTGTTTGGGTCGTTTTAACTACCTCACGACGTGCCTGGCGGATTTTTTTGAAAATGTTTGAGCAATGCTTTTTGACAGTGTTATAATGAAACAGCGGTTCCAGCGATATATATATATATACATAGTGTCACGCGAGACATTTATTTCAGCATCCATGGCCGTCTAACATATCCAGCCAGATTTTCTCGGCTGCTCGCCATATGCTGCTTGAATTGCTTGCGCACCAAACAGTTCACTGGTTGATATGAATTCCGTGTATAGGGTTTTGAAAACCCCCAAAAAGGAAGTACCACAAAGTAAACAAAGCCCGCCAGGTTGCACATTCATGGCGTCCATTTCGCGTACCAGAGTCTGATTGTCCGATTAATTGAAACAAGTCGTTCTACTGGACTTCAAAGATCTCCTGAAAACACCAAGATAGTAATTGGTAGAACGTTTCACGGCAACACATCGTTGATAAACCATATTTAGCTGACTGTATAACAACGGTGCTGTACTCTCTGGATAGTCTATCTGTCAGAACTCGTGGCACATGCACAGGACCATGCGATGTGATAATTAGGCCCACCTGGAAGCGCTGTCACTGACCTTCCATGGAAGTATAAGTGTTGGCTCAAAATCACTTTTACTTTCAACTCGTATTTTTTGAAACTAATCGGCGCGACTAGTAAAAAGATTTTTAGATGTGTCCAGAAGAATGACTGTTGAGCTTAGTGGTATTTGCATGATAGGACGGCTTTCACCAGATCTAAAGCCTCTTACTGCAAAACATGGCATCAAGAATGACATTTTCTTTCGCTGAGAAGAAAAATGAAGAACTTTCAAGTCCTTGAAAGCGGTAATGCTTTTGACAACATTTTCCCTTTGGCCGGTGTAAGTCACGCTTAAATATATGGGGACTGTGGATTGAGGAAAATATCGGAGGGCACAGATCCTGCCAAGAATAAGACAAGATATAATACGATGTCGAAAATGCCCAAAAGTACCTAAAATTCTGACTCGGAAGATTGCAAGACTAGGAGATGATATTTCATTTTTGTCCTTTACTCGATTGGGAAACACCACCATCAGGGAATAATTATGGAATATCCTGGAGATATTCTCTCAAGGGAGAAAGAAAAACTGCACCATTAATTACTCGTACGACTCCGTAGAATATTTTTTTAGCTCAGTGCTCTGAAAAACAAGAATTTGGTGAAATTTTTCGGTTGTTTTCCACTTATCAAAATTTCCATGTTCTCCTAATGTTATCTGTCAGTAGAAGTGTTTTAATGTCATTCTTGAAAAACAGAATTTCAGGTCATCTCGACATTCGACATTCATAGTACGGTCATGGTGAAATAAGATTATTGAGTTCTCGGCCAAATTACCAGCAAATTCGAACTATCTTCAATTTATCCAGTCACTTTGGGTCGGGTCATTAGATACCTAAGCGTTGATAAAAACCCCTGATAGCCCCCTCAACAATACTTCAGAAAAACACCATTCGACATTTCAGTGCCCCTCCCACTGGATTACAAAGGAATTAGGAGTGACGTTCAAAATGGGCAAGCCAGCTAAAACTGATAATCATTAGTTAGAAGTGATAAAACTGGTAGGTTCCTGGCGATGCTAAAAAGTGTTCGTCCGGCCGCGTGAATTCCATTTTCCGTAAAAAGTGTGTTCACTACGGTTGCGAATTCTTCCTGCATAAATGAAGCTTATCTCCCAGAAAATTCGCCCTTCAGGCGTGTATTTCCTAAATAAGCCTAACAGAAGCTCACACTTAAGCCATTTTCCTAGTGTCAAAAAGAGGATAGAAAATGGGACTGTTTAGAGAATTCAGTTCCCGTGGCCACGTTTTGACTAGCTTCGTGCGTGACGACTTCTTAGATGGTTAACATTCCACGTGAATTCTCTTCACATCCGACTGCTTACAGTTTTTGCTAGTATGAGTAATAGGGAACTTCAAAGGATTGGAATCTTCAAAGCTCCTGATGCTTTCGTTAAACCCCAGGTGACTCGAATGAATAATTCACGCAACGAGTGAACCTTCCAACCGAGAAGCCACTTGAGCAGGCAGTCAACACATGACCATGTAAAGTGAGTCCCGTGACTGAAGGATGAGTGGTGCTATCTCCTGGCTGGATGCGAGTTAATAACAGTGCCAATCAGTTACTTATAGCCGAAAGTCTCAACTACTGGCCGGGTGGCTGCGGGTTCGAAACTCTCTGCACTTTCGTTGGATAGACACCGCTTATGGTTCCCAGTAAGGATGAAAATGCTAAACAGTGAATCCTTGCTTTTCGGCATAGATTGGCTCCGCTTACAGGACAAAATCTTTGTTGATTATCATTTTCCGGTCAACAATGCCAAACCACTGGATGTCTACAAAAATTTGAACGGTTTTCACCGAACCGAGTGTGTCACCAATGTTGGCTCGAAAGAATGAGGTGGGCGAGCAAACACATTCTGAGGATGGTGTCTACATAGTATGTGAACGCTTCAGGTGCTGGGGACTGATAAGACGAAGTGCGAGATATCCGTAAAATAAAATATCCCCGATCCAAGGCTATGCATACCTCAGTTTCCTTGAAGGCCCCAGGTGCGTAACGATAATCGAGTCAATCAAGAAACCGGACAAAAACCGTATTGCGGCATCAATGTTGTTGTTTACATGGACTAACTCCAGCTTTTTGGAATGTGAATTCTGTCTGGTTTAAGTTTACGTCTACGAAACTCCTATTTATAGCGTTTATTGCTTGCGTTTTGTATGTGCTGGGACTTGAAGATGATTGTAACATGGGGCTGGTCAGAATGTGGCACGGCTGTATTTGGAGACCGCTAAACCACGCCCTCACTAATTCTTAGCTGCTCGGGTCACGCGAAGATCTGCTAAGGATCTACGCCTTCTCTGTTGAGGTCATTGAAAAATATGGGACAAATGGCGGTCAACACCTAACTGGATAGAAGGTTTGTTCTTCGCGCAGATTTCGTTGGCTTCGATTACCAGCTATTTACCCTTTCATCCGTACTACCGGGTTCGGTAGCTTCTATATGCCTTTGTTTTGCAACCATTGCAACATCAGGTACGCACATGCGGGATGAAGCATCTTCAGCTTTCTGATATTACTCTTTGAAGTGTTTTTTGCATCAACGAACTCCGGCCATACATATGCGTCGTGAAAGTTGAAATGTGACTTTACTGATGACTCACCGGGAAGAACTGACCAAATCACCATTTTGTAAGCTGAACAGGTCTAGGAGGCACTTGCTCTCCCAATTAAGTTGATTCTGTAATACAGTATACTTCTCACTAAGGGATGCACAACAGCAGAACCAAAATGCTCTAACATGAAAGATATTCTCTCTTCAGAAGTTTCATTGGCAGACGTTCGGGTACTCAACAGTTGTCGCCGTTTCCAACCTAAGCCCAGCGAAATGCGATTGATTTAAGTAATACAGGAAAAGTGATTGATTCCCTAGGTGAACATGTTGACAGTTCTGTTATTTAATTTGGATTGTGGATTTATTCAGACCGTGATGTTCATTTGTGCTACATTCGGTGAGGAGCCCATGTGGTGTCGGCATTTATAGTCCAAAAGCCTGACTGCTTTTTCACCGTTCATTAAAGTGAGGTTTTTGGCTTGTTCGCTGAGCTGGGCATTCCGGTTGCAAACGTTTCATCACCAATCAAGGTGACATCATCAGTGCGTAGTTGCGCGTAGCGGTGGGTTAGTGGTTGTGCGTTCAGTAGTGTTACGTGTGTGTTGATATACGTGCTGGTAGCCGGGGATGACCTTTGACCGCGATTAGTTATTCTGTCGGGTGGTTCCATTGGTTGTTCTTTTTATCCCGTGTCCTCATTCGCCGATGCCCACGTGACTTTTGAACTTGGCATCCCTCGCCGTCGTAGTCTAGTCGATGCTGGAGTGACCTTTGTCCTTCCGAGTTCCGGTTGTGACCTTTATTGATTTGACTCCGAGGAGTTCCTTGTTTTTGTTTGTGAATCCATTATTCGGTCCTCCTTGAGTGTTTCGGTTGCGATGTTGATCTCTCGCGCGTAGAGGTGTGTAAATTGGATCCAGTTCGATGCACCGGTTTATTGGACCTGTCGTAGAGTACGATGCTTCCAGAAACTCTCTTCCGTGTCGCGTGTCTCCGTATGCCAAAATTTTCGCGTTTTCCAGGTTGAATTTGTGGCCTTCCTGGTCCTCGTGTATGGATATTAAGGAGAGGGGGTCATGCCTCCTGACAGCCGCGTTGTGTTCCTTTATTCGTGTACATAATTTTCTCCCAGTTTGTCCAACCGGATTACCCAGCTGAGCGAACAAGCCAACGACCATCTACGCTACCTGAGCTACCGACATTCTCCTCCATAGAAAAGTGAGGTTTTTCTTGCTACCACGCATTATCTGCTGAGAGATTCAGCCGACCCAGTGACAATCATTCATTCCGGTAACATTGTGTACCAACGGATTCCTAATGCAATTCGATGACAACTAATAGCATCCGGCATAATGGGATGTAAATCTTACGAGCAAGGTGTGGATAGTAATGAAATCAATGTACCCGATTCCACCCCTTCTGTTAACTGTCGCACCATTCAGAAGATTGCGAAAAATGACAGTCGTTCTGGAATCGGTAGAAAAGAGTAATTTTAAGCATTCGTATTTCAGGTTTCCAGTATCAAAAATATATCCTACCGGGCTCCACTTTCCCAAAAGATTCGGGAATTCAATTTTCATCACGCTTAACCCACGCATCAAATATCTACTTGCTCGCTACTGTTTCCCAGTGTCTTGTGCTAACGAAGCAGTTGTTCTCATTCAGAAATATACCAAAAAATCCGAGAGAACTTCCCCCGGACATTGTTTTCCGAATCCTTTCCTATGCCTGCTGACTGGCTGAGTTTAAAACAGTGGCGATTGCTTTAATCAACACTGAACTGGTTGACCTCAAGTGTCATTTTGCTGTTTCAACTAATCAAGGGAACAATGCTCTGAAACCCGAAATGGTAGTGTGTAAGTTTATAGAAGAGGTCGTCTGGAAGACAAAACCCAATACAATAGTTTGGACCTGTAAATCCACTCACATGCAAGTGCAGATGTGTTTCAGTTCAGCTGCTAGTTGGTTGCGGCAACAAACACGATAACACCCGACTCAGGCGACTTGTTTGGTGCCCACTCGGTAGTTCTTCTTCACAGTTCACTCCCAAAAATATAACATTGCAACAGCGCATTAATGACATGAACTCACTCGTTGGTGCCTACAGACTGGAACGAAGAAAGTGAAGTCACTGTTGGGCAAATTCTTGTAACTATTTAAAAACGCCTATACGTAAGAACGCAGCGTTCTTTTGTGAGAGGCTTTGAAGCACCGGTGTACTCATCTGTTGTCATTGTCAATGAAAATGATGATAATGACGATCTTTTGGGAGGCAGTGGCTAACCTCATTATGGCGAATGTGGTACTCCCTTTCCAGTCTACGGGGTATTATCAAGCCCCCTAAACATTTCAACGGTATGCTCATGGCAAATTCAAAACGATGTACACATCAGTGTGGGACTTTTTTTCACACAGTCCGGTGGGAGATAAGCAACAAAAGATGCTCAAAAAAGAGGCCTACAGGGGAATTGAGAATACATAATTAAATATACCTGTGGGAACGATGAACACTGATTGGTTAAAACCACAGAGAATTAACAAAACACCTGAAAATCGCGGAAAATAGCCCATGGATGAGGCACAACTGTAAGGTATTATGAAGATCTGGATAGACATGGGTTATCTGTGGAGGAAAATGTCGGTAGCTCAGGTAGCGCAGATGGTGGTCGTTGGCTTGTTCGCTGAGCTACGCAATTTGATTGCACTAAATTTCAATCACTGAATACTAAAAACGTTTCGGACTTTGTTAACATCGCCTGGAGAAACCCAAGGCCTTAGCTTGGAATAATAAGCTAGAGGTCTAGGGGATAAGTGTTTGATAACCATAAAGGCACATAAATAGTTACTAGCTGGCCATCAACAGAAGAAGAAATAAATAATAATCGAAGTCGAACAGTTGCACAAGAGCCCTTACGAGATTCTGAGGTCAGTAGTGTGAAATTCCGGTCACGGACCACATGTTTTACATCTACTTCCCGTTACGGAAAGGTTTGCACAGCGAGGGCGATGCCGAATTAACTATAACTCTCCTATTTACTCTCATCCACGATTTTTAGGTGATAAATATTTGCAAGTGCTTCGCCTCTTCGGTATATTTGCACTCCAGATGGTCCTTTACTGCCTCACCAGTTTGTTTACGTTTGTCGCATTTTAGCTCGTAAGCCAAAAGCCACAGGCTCCCGGGTTGCATACACGGTACTAGGATCAACAGCATATTACCCATAAGGTACAGCGAAATATCCCAAAGCTATAAATATTCACAGACCAACGGCTCGCTGCCAACAAACGTGAAGCTGTTGCGCATGTACTGGTCTTTGTACGTGGCATGCGGGCATTGTCAATAATTTTGGCACCATTTACAAGCACCAGACGAATAGTTTGATTTACTTTGACATGGGTCATTTTGAGTGTTCGGATGCGACCAGTGTATAATGTTGTATCCTTAGGCGTACGAAACCTTTGGGTTGGGTAGGATCTGTGATAGTGTGTGCGCACGTTTTACGAACTGCTTTTAGTCCGCGCCACTCTATTGATTGGATTGATCAGGGCCTAGCCTCCACGGGTAGAAGCAATTACTTGCTATTTATAGACCAATTGGCAAAACTCTGCTTCACATTCGATGATTTTTTTCTTCAGAAAATCGGTGGTGAAAGTGAGGCTGATGAAGATGTCACTTTGGAGCAAAGAAAAGCCACCGGAAATTTCCCTGCCACTTGATGAAAAGGTGATAATGGTGGCGGGGTTTGCTTGGTATATGTCAGTTCAGTCCGCTCTATTTCTATGGTGCTCGAAAGCTTATGTTCCTCCCATGACAAGTTTACCTAGAAAGGGGAAAGTCTCGTAAATTGAATAAGCCTAATATTTAAAAAATCGTTAAGCAAAAAGTTAGGTGAGATCGAACCACCCGACGATTGAGTGATTGATTGAAAGATCACAATCCGTATCCTGTATAAACGCAGTCTATCACATTCTGAACAAGTAATAGTTGCTGAATAGCTAATTATTAACCTACTGAATGGAATTTTCCACACTTGAATTAACTCATGAGGTTCGATAGATTGCCACTGTTGTTAACTTCCAACAAGTTGTAAACAACTAAATACTCACATTCGCACATAAATTTGGTCTTGAAGAAAGACGAATTCAGCTGTACTTTTATTTAAGACGGTCTTCTTCAACTGAATATACTGCACAAAAATTGCCCCATGTTTTAGTTGGCACGATACTCGACAAGTTACAGCATATTTTCTTAACGGAGTACATTACTTATGTGTCGAATTCAGCTGTACTTTTATTTAAAACGGTCTTCTTCAACTGAATAGACTGCACAAAAATTGCCCCACGTTTTAGTTGGCACGATACTCGAAAAGTTACAGCAAATTTTCTTAACGGAGTACATTACTTATGTGGTTCCTAACGGCTCTTTGACAGCCTACGCTTGACACCTATCTGATGACTTTCAAGAAGGACAAAACCGGAAGTGGGCTACCAGTGGATAGCGTGTTCTGTCATAGCTGAAGAGCATTTTATCGCTTTAACCTGTGTTACACATTTCCACACTGAGCCTGTCTATTGCAACTTTCTCTTTGGAGCGACTACATCCAGTCACTCCCGCTAGTCTCTTTTGTGACCGTTCAGAACGTAGCGGCCAAATACCAGGTTGCAGTACAGAAAGGAAGTTTCAGACGGAAGTTCTCCTACGTCTCCTATGCATAAATCACACACAGAGTATCCCGACACTATACTGTGCAGAAATACTTCTTCAGCTAGGGAGCTGTCAAGAGTGTCGTTGCCGCGAGATGTTTCGTTTCCTCTATGCGAAGGATATAGCGGAATGGGAGATACCGGAGAATATGTTGTGATCCAATTGGCCTGTTTTGAAATTTGGCCCTCAACAGTAAACACCATGAAAATAATGTCAATTTAGATCCTTCAGAATCTCTCGTTTGCGACTATTCACTGATCGGTGTTCTGTCTTGATAACTGTTTTGTGTGAAGTAGGCTATCGGTGACGTGGACACAAAACGGAACTGAAAGATGTTTCCTTATCCTCAAGAGCTATGTGGATTCATCATCTGGCTCACCATATTTCGTCGAGGTAGCTTCAGTAATTCTGCATTATTTTTGATATATTTTAATTTTACAGCTGTTTACATTGGTGGCCTTCAACAGAGTAACTATTGTCCAGTGGAGGGGCATTCAAGTCTGAAAGGTGAATGGGATCTGAGACCTGGGTTCTTTTAACGAAATTGCGAATGGTTTCATCACAACTCGTGTAATTGTTGCCTGGACATGTCATCATAGAATGCCAGAGTCGAAGACAGGGATTCTATGCCGTTGGATTACTGGTTAAATCACGAGAAAGTGTGCAGGTTGTTTATTACATTTTCCCCCTAAATTGATTAACCGGTCTAACTTTCCCCTAAAAAGGAGTAGTTTTCTTTAATCACAAGATTCTGTTTCAAAAAGAGGGCAGTAGAGGACAAAGGTTGGATCGTCCCGGTTTACAACAACCCATCTCTAGGGAGCCACCTTAGAATGTCATATCTGTAGGTTCTGAAGTCAGCTTACAACCCCGCTCCCGAAATAGGAGTAGGAGCAGTCGATTTTCAAGTGAAATACAACAATCAGTCTGGTTCATCTGTCTGGCGGATCAGGTAATCCCGACTAATCGATGATGGTCAGTTGCCTGCTATCTACGGTGGCTTTTGGTGCAGAAATTCTTGCGTTGGTTTACGGTTGTCAAATTGTGCACCAGCACCTGCGTACATTGCCAACAGCAAGTAGATAGGCACACAACTGCAAGAGAACCGTACAGAAGTGCGGTTTAATTGAACAGAACACAACTACAGAACACAAGACAGCACTTGCACTCAGCTAACAAGTTGGGCTGAGTTTAGAAAAACTATTGTCAAGATTTCCGACAGGATCCGTATTTTTCGTTCAGAATGATCCAATCCATTGACCCGATCAGCTGTCGCGCAACTCTGGCCAACATTACTTCACTAGCGCAATGCTTCCAGGCTGATGGTCCTCAAGCTGTAGTAGTACTTTCTGTCACAGGTACCATAGTCTAAACTGTTTGTTGGCCACCTAAATGGCACTGACGTCCAAGTTGCCTGCAAATATTATTGGGCGAACTAATCTCGAAGACAAGTCTACTAAGCTATATCTGGTGACGGACAACCATCAAAAACATGACTTTTCGAATTTGGATACCATTCTGAAAACGCCGTTCTTCCGCGCTGCAAAACCGAGAATCACCATGCATATGATAGTCCCCTTTTTTGTTATGAATCACCGGCGTGCATAGATTTCGAATCTTTAGAGCTATTCAATCTCATAACCTTTCAGCCGGCTGTAAATTACACAGTTCGGTCGTGGATGACCGATCATCAGTGTGAAGAAATCACATCCAGATAAGATATGGCGCCACTCATCATGGAAACACGCACTTCACGTCAAATAAGCTAATGTTCGCTGGCTCCCCCATCGGCAAATGTATGGGTGGGAGGATCGTGCGATGTGTGAAGTTGCTTTATTTCCTAACTAGATCATTTATATTTTTTGAGCTTGGAGGTATTTTGAATTCTTACACATGGATCGCCTGATCTAAACTGGATGAGTTGTGCCATATCTTGTCCGGATTCCAGTGTGCCTCTCAGTGCCAAATAGCTCGAATTCATACCGGAAGGGTGCTGGCCCGAATTTTCCATATGCCTCTCGAAATAGATAAGTTCGAATATTCTTGACCGGGAACGATCAGGTTATATCGCTTCTTAGGTTCATTTTTGCAACCCTCATTTAAATTCTGAACAACACTGCCTGCTAAATGCAGTATCACTAACGTAGAATTATGGGAGGCTAAAAAGTCTGTTGTTGGGGAATTTGGTATTGATGAGAAACTCCTGACAAGACGAAAGCCTGGACAGGGAAAGGTTTTTTCTACAAAAATTCCATTCAAGCGGTGTTTCAGGAATTGTCAAAATGCAATTCACCTGACAGGACAGCCTATGGTATTCTTATCCCTTCTTCAGGTTCATCCTACAGCTCTTTAAAATCAGCTTGAGGTATCTCTGTACAGTGCTAACATCAGATCCGGAATGAGAACACAGAATTATCCACCTCAAAAATGTCTACCCATAATGAACCACATTGGTGAGTTCAAGCCTCCACGCTGTTTGCTGTATGACTGGACAAAACGGTGACCAAGAGACTTACTAGTTCATGAAACACCTCGCTAGTGATCACATCTTTCATAGTATTCTTAGGGTTCTGCCTTGGCTGATATTAATACGTAAGTCCCATTATTTAACATTTAAACCATTCTTCTGAAGAGCCTGTTATACGCTTGAATCTACCAGTTTGACGAGAAAATATAAGTCCCACTGATCACACTTTAATCAACCATCACATGACCGTCTGATGTCCACCCTTTCAAGGTCTTGCAGACTTACCATAGATTACGTGAGTGCGTGTACTGGCTTAGCTTCTTTTTTAATTTCCGCCCGCTAATTCAGGCCCTTGTGACCGGTAATCAAGAGATGATGGGCTTCTGTTATTCATACGAATAATTCCGTTGACAAGTAAGTTGGAGGTTCACAGTGGTGAGCTTATGAACCTATAGTGCACGGTTACGAGTGGGCAGCTAGTCATAATGCTTTTGTAAAGTCTAATTCTAAGATGGATTTGACTGTAAAATATTTTTCCAATTAGCGACACCGAATGATGCAGAATAGTCAATGTGACAGCGCGTAACGTCCCTTACATACATAGATGTGCCTACTCAGTAATCAGGGGACATGCTTAACGCATCTTTCTAAGGCATCTCTCAAAAAAACAAACTTCCAGTGACAAGTAAGATGCGGAGGGATACGAAATTCCTTGTCTTTCCAGCAAAGTTACTGGAACTGTGGAAAGATTAAGGTACACACCCGTTCAAATCACTATACATTCAACGGAGAGTAAAACAACGCAGTTTCCAGAATATTTGGTTTAATTCTTTTGAGGATGCACAATAATCAAACTTACTTCAGTTGCCGTTGTTGACTTACATATTGCAAGGAAAAATTACTGAGTAAATATAACTGAAAGTACAGCATACTTGACATTGCACTCACCCAGATATATGAGGTTAACTTTGCTAAATAACGAAGAGCTAAACAAGTCGCGATAAGACTGAAATGTTAGTTATTACTTCATTGTTTTGTCCGCAAAAAGACAAAAGTTCCATACAGGATTAAGCTATCCAGGAAGAGTTCGTTTAAAACAGCACACTAGTTAAAATATTAGTAGCGACGGAAAGGTGAGGCCGGAACAGTTTTTGAAGAACAAAGGAAACCTCCTTGAAGTAGACAGCATTTTTAAGGATTTATTTGGCTTCCGTTTGTCGGGAGATGATAGGACCGAAAAACATCCGATAGGGGCTTTGAGGATCTTCGCCAAGGAAGTAATCATTCCAAGCCGTGAGGAACTCATCACTGCTGATCTTTCCATCTTTGTTTGTGTCCAAGATCTGCAGAAAAAACAAACGAAGGTAATGAAATGGCTTTTCTATGTTGCAGTGGGTGTGAGAACATACAAAACGTATTCTGGGTAGATGTCAGGTTGGCTGTAGATTTTGTGAAGCACGCGAGTTTGCTTTTTGGCATTCTAGTGAGCTGTTTTATTCAAGAAAACGGCTATCGGTTGTTTCCTAACTGAAATAATCCTCCAGGTCCTTGACATTATGAGTGTACGCATTGCCCATTTTGGTCCCTAGCTATGTACCAGATTTCTTCACACCAGCTTCTATTACTAGCAACACTTATGCGTTCTCCTGGAAAACGAAAATAGCTCGTTTTGTTTATTTATTATGTGCACTTTGCAAGCACATCTTGCATAACCCTGTATAAAGCCAACTTTGCACTGGTTTTATCGTATTAGGCGTCACCTGCTCCGAGATGCTGACATTTACTAGTGGCGCTACAGTGCCTTCTTTGTTGAAAACAAAAACAGTATTCAGCCAATTTAGAGGGAAGACCAAAAACTCGTAATTCAAAGTGATCTACCAGAGTACTTAACCAGAAAATGACCATAGATCAAAGTTCGCTAGAAAACTAAAGCGTTCCCAGAATGAGTCATCACTCTCGAGAGAACATGAATAACAAAAATAGAATTGAACAGTGCTGGTCCTGTGTAATCAGCACTTTGAATGGAATGCAAAACTATACGAAATAACAAAGAAGGAAAAGTCTGAAGTCAGGCACAAACCACGGGGCTCTCACGTACCAGACGGGTGTCATAGCTGCTTAACCCTTTGTTACCACACAGGTGTTGTTGGATTTTACATACAAATCGCCGCGCACTTGGATAGTGCACCGAAATCCGAAAACTGTCACCAATATCCGTGAATCACTCACGTGTTCTCTGCGATAAGCAGGCCGGTAATTTCGTCAAATATATCCAAGTGTTGGGCTTTTCTTTCAGTTTGTGTGTACTTGGGGCTGTCACTCAGCATATCAAATTTATGCGAAATATGGGTGGCTCGGATGGAGCCAGCAGCCACTAGTCTGTTTGCCGAAATTTAAAATTTTTGCGGACCTTCTTTTCACTTTTCGGAGCGACATCGCTCGATCAGTCAATCGATCAGCTATAAAACTCCTTCGGCACATACCTGCCACGCCATCCGAAGGAAGCATTCAGTCTGGCTGTTCAAGCACAAACAGGAGCAGTCAAGACAGTGAGGTTAGATTTGAACCAAAGACTCCCCGCTCGGTGCGTTTGCGCCTTAACCACTGAAGTAGCTCAAGCTCAAGTGACGTTGTCGGCGCACACGAAATCCATTTCTAGCTTTTATCAGTATGACTGGCAGATTCACAGCAGTGAGTAATAAAGGGCCGAAAGGTTCAACACCTATGACTTTTGGAGGACAAATGTGGTAATCTCCATCACTGACACGCTGTTCCCCAAAGTGTTAGCATGGCAAACCGTACTTAAACTGTACTCTTAGGGTTGAATCACAGGACTTGAACGTGAAAGAATTAAGCCTTAAATCGTCATCGTGAATCTACTTATTAGGAAAGTACTCATTGATGGCAAGTTTCTGCATTAGCAAGCCACTGTTTGGGATTGGATGAAACAGAGAGCATCTTGAAGAAAAGTAGCTTTAAAAGGATGACAAAACTGATTCGAACATTCCCGACGATTGTAGATTCCGAAGCCATAACATACGCAAAAAATACAAGAGATGTAATCTTTGTATACTGTGCTCCTCGGTAGTTCAGGGGTACTTCAACCATCAAAATTAATGTTCAAAACTAACTAACTAGATCAGTATTCGAAATCACACACTCGAACTTGAATAGAAAGAAGAATCACTCGAGCAAGACGATGTTAAGTCGCAAACACAAACTAAGCGGCTACAAACTCAGGCACAAAAGTGAAAGCCTCATTTGTAAGGAGGTTTCACAAGCTTGGAATACTTATGCCTTTGCTGGGTTTCCAAGGATTTTGTTTGAATATTTAACATTCATGGAGAAATACTGTGGACTTCTAATCAACTTATTATGAGAAGCTACTTTGACCACATGCTGTTCACATGCTTCATCAGTAGCATCCGTCGTTAAATAAGTATTTTGAGATGACAGGATGTGAAGATTGTCCACAAAAGCGAAACTAGTTCGATGTGGATTCCTACAACAACAAAATAATACTCGAATATAATGATAGATATCTGATCGCTTCATTTATTCGCCTTGAAAATCCACCAGTTTTGTAACTTATTCACCATTTCTGACGAGCTTCAGGTGTAGTGGATTTTCGGACCACAGCCCAGGCGACTGGTTTCCGACATTCCACTAAATAATGGGGACGTTTCGCCGTGGAAAGTGGGTGTCAAAACTGTCTACTTACCTGTCTATCTACTTGCCCGACTATAAAGTAATGTAAGGAAACAACTGATCCCTATCAGTCCTTGCAATTAAAGCAGCTACACAATCAAAAAATGCTGCGCATCTGTCCCAGCATCTGAGCGTTTCAACAAAAAACAAGCACCTACTCCCGAAAATATACTCTGTTGTGATGGTACAAAGGAAAACATCCTAAGACAAGTGTTTATTTTTCTAGAGTTTGAAACTGTTGACCGCTTATTTTTCTGTGCGCTTAGAAAAGTGAGGAGGCTAGACGAGAGATATGTGGCCAAGGGGAGATATCCACAACCAAATATGTAGCAGACGGTTTACAGGGCCAATGTACAAGCGAGCGGATTTCCGCTTATTTCCGTTAGAACTTGAACATGACTTAGATCACTTTCACGAAGCCCCTCTTTCCAGCAGGGTTGCTGCATGAAATAGCTCGTCGTCTATTCAGGCCCATATGGCTTCCACCATTACGTACCGATCTAAACACTTTGCAATCATTTGTCGTAGTCTGAAGCCGCTAGTCCAACTATCGACGACCAATTCGTCTTCCTTTTGCACCTCTGACGATGGCATATAATTTCCTAGGGGCGATTCAAACCCAGGAGATACGGTTACGTTAAACTTTCGGGGGAGCATCCTTCTTACGTTACTGGAGAAAAAACTGTTCTGATAAATGAATCGACACTTGATCAGAAGAAAAGTAACTTCTCCAGCCGAAGCGATGTATTAGCAAAGTGGGAGCTCAACACTAACTTTATCAATCGGATCAAATCTGTCTACGTGAATACGATGAACTTGCGCTTGTAGTCCTGTTAAGAACAAACAGATCAGTTCCATTGTGGTTCCCCTGTGGAAGAGTTGCTGTTAAATTCGTCAAAATACGTCCAGATCAATGTGATTACCACAGAGGGCTGGCGTCCTACCGCCGTCCAAAAATTCGGAGTTCTCTGTGGCACTGGATGCATTCGAAGGTCACTTGTGTCAAGGAACAAACACCGTTGGTATGCTATGATAATGCCCATGCGTCTTGGTATGACAAGATAATCTAAACAAGTGTTCCATGACGTTCACCCAAAATATTTTTGGGTAGCATTTTTTCTTGAGTTACAATACGTCAACGTTAAAAGTCAGAAAAGGTAGCGTCAAAACTTAGTGTACTGGCTCATGTGTGGCGTGAAACTGGGTTACACTTTGTGTAGATCCAGAGGAGCAATATCAAACGGTGAGCGGAAAATAGCACTACTAGTGCCATAATCACACCAACCGATCGTCCAGGATGATCCGTATACCGGATAGTGAGGAAGCAAAACACGGGCACTCACAAAACCAGTCATCTCCAATTCTAAAGAGACAGTCACTACTAGTTTTATTTGTGGAGTGCATAACTCCCACATGAAAAGTCGACAAACGTTTTGAAAAAATCCTTTTATAGTACTTTTTCGTGTAGTGACAAGACAAATGCGGTCATTCTCTTTCACTAGTGAGTGTGTTTGAGGAGCACTAGAGAAGAATGACCGAATAAATCAGCAGCATTTTGATGTCATGATACAATCGGTTGCCCACACTTTTTTATAGGTTAGTTTGTCAAACGATCTAGTCAGTTCTTGGTATGAAGGAATCTTGAAGTTTTGACCGGGGTCGCATTGTGGCGAATGAAGTCAACAGAAGTCCAGAAGCACTGTAAATCTGCTTCGTCTTCGCAAAAAATCGTCTGCAGTACGCATTTCGACGAAGCTGGTTAGTAGCCGAAGACCACACCGTTCTGCCGCGAGCGGTGGTGCAATAGTGGGGCTAACTAGCACAGACAGAATATGGGCACACCCATCTTTCAGTCATATGACAGTTGGCTGCCCCAGCGACAAATTCACAAATGAAAGGCTTATTCCACTTGTAAGATTTTCCTCTCCAAGCAGGCTACCTGCCCACTTCACTTACAGAATGAAATCCTTATTGCTTCAGTTTTATCGGAGGCGATTCTTGCCGTAACAGGCCGGTATCCCAGTGCGCCTCCAGAGTACAAAACCATACTTCATAACGTTCATCTCCGGACATACCCCTTACAATTCAAGGAGAAGCATTAGAGTTTGAGGAGAAGTTTACACAACCCAGTAGTTGTACTGGGTCTTACTGAAGTGTGTTTGATGAAGCCAATGCATGAATCTCAAAGACTAGAATCACATTTTTTAGTTTACATCACTTGTGGTGTCAAAAGGGCATAACAGCGTGTCTCAAGGCTCGGGAGGCTACAGTAAAGGCTATTTTGTCCTACGGTTGTGAAACATAGTCTCTGCGGACGGATGATGTAACGCCCTTTCAGGTTTTTCACTGCCGATGCCTCAGAATCGTTGCTGGTTTTGGATGGCGTCAACGAATTCTTAACGATGTTACTAGAAGATGGATATTTGTTTGTGCAGTGGGTACTTTAATCATGGAAAACATTCAGCACCATCGAATATGATAGCTGTCATTTGCTACGAATGCAGAAAGAGCATCTATCGAGATGTGTTGTTTTTCGCGCTTCCTCGCGAATGACCCAAACCGTACAGCGGACAATGTATGACTTAGCAAAATGTGACAAAAATATTGTGAAGAGATTTGGTGTTTTTGTTGCTGTACGCCTTCCAGGATGGGGTTGCCCTGACCCTTCCTGCGCTTGGCTAGGTGCGTTGCAAGAAATAGTGGCTGATCAATGTCAGTGCTGTTCGTGCTGTCAGTTTCTCTCTAGACTGTCTGACTGGGCGCTTGGAGGTGTTGGTATCTCAAAATGCTTGCGATAGGCCATCACAAGTCTCTCTTTTACCCACTCCTTTCTCTGATTTTCATGCCGAGGCTTTACATTTAATTAGGCAAACTTTGTGGTTGTACGGCAGTAAAGCATGAGTGTCAACAGTGATGTTGTCTCTGATGATGATGATGATGATGATGGTGTTGAGTGCCTTTGTTTATTGTTGGGGTTAAACGATCCTCAGGAGAACCTGATAAATACCCAGCTACGGGCAACACATGTTCAGCTGCCGCGAAGCTAAGTCGCACGATGTATCTGTTATGATTGTGTTCTATAAAATAGGTGGACATTCGGTCAGACACCCCTGTTAATAATTACGGTGGTTGAACAAGGAAGTCGGTCGAATATCTGTGTTTGTTGGCCCCGAAAACAGTGCATCCCGCAGAAAAGCGCCATAAGACCGTTGAGAGGTCGAAATTTTGTTTTTGGGAGTTTAATGTGGAATCATCAACAGGGCTGAAATGGATGCACTATGTTATGGTCTAGGGAGAAGATATCAAAGTTCATGGGGAATACGACAGAGAGAGTCTATCCTTTGTGGAATACCCCCTTCAGTTAGTCTACCTTCCCAGAAACAAGATAAATTCTGCTGTCTACTTGAAAGACTGTGCCAGTGAAAGTATACAAAGATTATAAGCGTGCAATAGCTGTGATTTTGAACAGTGGAGGAACGTACCACTCATTCTAGGTTTAAGCTTCATTGGTTTTATTGGAACCATTTTATGTGGTCATAAAACTAGTAAGATTAAAGTTACCTTAGATTTGTTACACCACGAACTGTTATATCGCCCCTAGCAAACACGACACCCGAGCTCATACCAAGAACTGAAATTCGATAAACCACTTTCCCTTGTACAAATTTCGATCTTTTCTGCCTTTTTGTATTTGAATATAGGTGGTTGATATGCACCAGCAATAAAGCACTATATTCAAGTAGCCATAAAGTCATTTTGGGACATCATGAGAAATGCAATAATCCGTCTCAGAGGTGTATAATCGAAAATCTGGTTGTAATTGTCAGGTCATCGTATCCATCGTACTCTCTAGAAGAACGAATATTTATGGCTGGGCGTTTTGCATGATAATTAGACATGAATTAGTTCAGAGCATTTCTGGAACGATCTAAGTTAGCTTGCTTTCTTTGTCTGCAAGATGAATTGTACCTTAGTATATTTAATGAGTGACAAGAACAGTACGAAGCAGGCAGTAGGGTGTATAATGCGGGTGGTCCCCAGACAGTATTCCCATTGTCTGTCTTTTAGTCACAAGTCCATCGATCGCAGCTATTCGAGTGTGATTTGTCACACGTGTAGTCTTGCAAAGGCTACGTCCCCCCTCGCTGTATTAGGCTTGGTTGAAATTGCAAGTTACCCATCCGCGCTCCGTCAGACGAAGAACGGATGTGATTGAACACGCCTTACAGCTTACCCGCCAACCAACTCTACTCACGCGGGCATACACCCATGAATGCTCTTGACAGAACCCCTTATAGTATGTGAACTTCACAATCAACTTACATGTCCTCAGATATTTGTGCCCGTCCAATTTACCTAACAAACAGGTAGCCTGAGAGGCACTTAAGTGCAACCATTCACGAGTTGTAAGAAAGCGTGGATTCGGACTTTCATAAATGTGTTTGCCTGATAAATTTCAGCGTACAGTGTTTTTCTTCACTATCCAGCCCTACGTATTTTGTCCGGTAAGCGCAGAGTGGCACCTATGATGAGGATGATTTTTGGGTTTCGGCTTCGTATCACCAAAACACGAATCATTTTACCCTCGCCCTAAAATGTCCCTGGAATGACGTGTTCGATTTTCTAGAAGTAGTTCGGTTCATGTCAGTTTCGTTTGTCTTATCATGCATGCACTGAATCAGGAATTGAGCCAATTTAGTAGTAGTGCTAACCGTGGAAATACGCGAACCATTTTAGAACAGACGGGTCACGTTGCCCACTTCTAACTGACCGAACGAATTTCAAGAGAGCTGTCAGAAAAAATGAAAGATCCAAACGTGCGCAAACATTTTCAGTGCACACATTTCTTGCCAGCAGTTAAGTAATTACGGTGAAAAGGCGTGTCACCAATTAGCCAAATGGGTACCCGTAATAATCAAATCACGGAAATTATCGATTGTCGTCTGGATTTTTCCTACACTTAATTGTAATTTGTCTTCCCGAAAATGGTTTCATTTCCTGCTACTAGGCTATCACGAAATATTACTGAACAGTTTCCCTCAAATTCCCTTCAGCAATTGGTTTGTTCCTTGGAGATTCATCCAGGAAGAAAATCCCTATATTCCAGTTGCTTATGAAAACTTTGCATCCTTGTGGTTTCTTCTAGTATGCAGCATGTGCTGGTTAACAATGTGCTAATGACAACTCACCTTGAACATGCCTTCGGCCTCGTCTCGTCCTACATGCCATGCTTCCTGCAGATTTCTATATTGCGTTTGTGTGATAAATCCACTATTGTCCACTTCCACGGCTTTGAACAGGGTCCACCCAAATTGATCAATTTCATGACGGTAATCTCCATTGATCATATCCCGAAGGTTGTGTATGAATTCTATCTCACGTATTTCTGGCAAGTGGGCTCCTGAAACGACATGCGAATAAAGGGTAAGGCTGGCATTGTGAAACGATAGGACCTTTTAAGTTAGCCATGTGCGGTTTTTCAAAATCCAGGGTTTAATTTTGTGTTGCAGTCACCAAACACACTCCCATGGACTGAGGGAGGATTACGTGACATTTGGCTGTTCGTATCTGGACAGCATCGACAGAAATGTTAGAGGGAAATTTGAACAACATATTTGTTTGACTGGTCAGGAATGCGTACCAAGACTCACTTTTTTGAGTTTTTTGCAGCATTTAAACTGGCTAAATTATGTTGCTGAATATTTACGGTCAAGCTGCGGGAGTTTCGCTTTTGGAAGCTCCTTTGTTTTAACACCTAGTCTAAAACTTATGGAGAAAGGTCCTTCATTTTCAGAAGTCTTTCATTTTGAAGCAGTTTATCGGAGTGGGTGCCATCTGTAAAATTAAGGACAATCAACCCCCGTCCCTGGTACGAATGCATTTGTACATTTCTGTATGTATAAAAATTTAATGCTGTCATTTCGATGGAACTTCACAAACGTGACAACATCAAAGCTTTTTAATTCTGGCTTGAATAATTTTCAAAGCAGTTATGAGGTATTTTGTTGCTACGAAAGTTTGTCTTTCACACGATTTAAACAGGGGTCTAACAGTTCCTTCGTTCCGACCGAATGTCCGCTCTATTATCGTTCGTTTTAAGGGCGTTCTACTCCTTCCTTTCATGATTCCCACACGTCATCCACACTTTTCTGAAACTTCAAGAGCAAACCGCAAACGTACGGCCTTCACTACTCGAATTTTACAACCAGAGCACAGCTTGTTCAAACTAAGCATATAAATCAAATACCAACTAACGAATTCAACAGTGAACGGCCGTGTCCTAAAAAATTCCCACCGGCGAAGTTTTTTTAATTTTCTTCTTGGGTTATTCATCTCTCGGTGTTCTGTGTTGAATGCCAAACGTGTGTGGATTTGATGGGGCACGTACCTCTGTTTGACAGCCGGTTCTTGTTTCTCCCCTCAATTCTGTGTTTCAACTGGGGTCTAATGAGTTCCCAGTCAAATGGCGTCACTTGGAACAAAAGTAATGGATATGTTTCTGCTCACGAAATTATTTAGCAGAGCATGCCACATTGATGTAGACTGCTCAAAATGATGTGCATTTTGTACTGAAGATATCCGAACGGCGACACAGTTTTCACACGGAGCTGAATTACTAGCCTTTCTATGCTTGGATTAAAGATAGCTTTCTTCTCGGCCGAATCATTCATGTCGGAAGTATCTTTAACTTCGGATATTTTCCTACAGTTAGCCCTATCTAATAATTGGAATTTGATCGTTCATACTTACCACCGACAGTAAAGAGAAAAATTCGGTGTTATCTGGAGTGACGGGTTGAGAATAACTCCACAATAAATACTCTGGTAAACATTTCCTCGCACTAGGAGAGGTAAATCATTGAACAACGTCTGTGAGAACAACGCACAGCATAACACGCCTAGATATATAGGTATGAAAAAAAGGAACCATGAGCCGGCTTAATTGTCTACAGGAGTGATCCATATTCACAAAATGTTGACATGAAATGCGTCACTATAATTTTTTGCAACAAAGTGACTGTTTTACACACGAAAATGATATTAGATAGGATAAAGCTAAGTTGTGAATACAGGACGTGAAAATAATGACTAGGGGGTGTACGAATACCTCTCGAGTTTGCCTCTTCCTTAGGATGAGAAATGCATCCGATGAACGAAATACCAACAGATAATGGAACGATCAGTTTTACCAATGTAATATCCCCTGCATTTGTCCACCTCCTGATTAGGTGGACTGTGCTGGTTCAGTGAACTCCGACTATTAGTATGTCGCTGCGGGATTCGTGGAAAATGAACTCGCATTACCATCGTTTTTGGATAGCCCTCCTGTTGTGATGTGAAATGTAAATTTAGTGAACCTTACTCAGATTAATTCATTTTTGAGTACGTACTGCTCAGCGGCATGTTGTGTCTTGTATTGCGTAGGGGATTCAAACCTTAGTTTAGATGACCTAAATTGCCCCTGAGTAAACGTTGAATTCGATATACAAAAGACATCCTACTATCCGCTGACTATGTAGCTGAGGCGTCTCTTCGGGAGACGGAAAGCTTTTCACTCCGTTTAAAAACGAACCAAAGCCGTAGTCAGTCCGTCTTCGGAGTTAATTTTGCACAAGCATTCTGTTGTACGTAGACAAAAATTGAATTGCGCTCTCTGTCTTTCGGCTTTGTGAAATAATTGCTTTCTGTCAGCTTTACGACTTAAAAGCGTTTTCCTGTTTGCTTGTTTAAATGGGAAGCTGGGAGGAGCCGTATAGCTAATACGGGCTTACTTAAAACAGTGCGAATCAACAAGAATCTCACCACTTCCATCTATGAGACTTCGTTTTCTTCTCCAATGGAATGGCAAAAATAATGAATCAGACAAAAGTGGCCTTTCTTGTGAATTCCTTTTTAAGTTCACAGCCACAGACGGAACCAACTGCAAATGTTCTGTCCAGAGGAATGTATCACTTGACATACTAATTAGGACCGTATACTTGCGCTTGGGTTGATTGATCATAATCAGATCCAACTTCCAGATTTACGTGTTGTTTTTACTGGTCGAAATAATTATTCATCCAGACACTTAATTGCCTCTTGAATGCTAGCCCAAAATTTTTTCATGTTTCTCTGATATTCACGAGATTGGATGCAAACTGGCATGAAATGCCACATCATAGTGCACCGAAGTGTAACTGGATAAGTTGTCCCAAATACCGGACGGTGTTGGGCGTCTTTCCCTGAATAAACGATAGCTAATATCACATGCTACACATGACATATCACAACTTATTGAAATTCTAAAAGTCAGACAACTAGTTTGTCTGGGACTGAAATTTTCATTAGATTGAGGTGAGAATCCGGACGCCTAGTTATGCATAGGATAAAAAAATATTGTTGTTTGGATAAATAGCACACCAGAAAGTGGTTTGGTTGGAAGGCCAACAGTTGTCGCTTCCTACGGTTAATTTCATTAACAGAAACCGAATAAAAAAGCTACTGTCCGCTAACTTTATGGCACACTTGAACCCAAATTTGGGTGTGATTCGCGAACTTAACTCGATTTCGTTTTAACGACAGACTCACCTGAATCCACGCTAAAACTCTCGTTTATGACATTATTGGAGTGTGTGCTGCACAAGACCTTCCTCGCTAGAACGCAAAACTGACAGAAACACAAGACTACGCCTACCAGAGGAACTCCACTAATGGTTGGTCGGAAGCTATCCAAGATAAATATTGTGTTCGGTCGGGAATATCGCCACAAATGAAACGTTAAGCCGTTCTGATGCAACGCATTTAGTTAATTTAAAACAGGCAGATTCAGCTGGATTCCGTTGACCCTGTCTTTAAAACTAAGGAGTACACTATACGAAGTTTTGGTTTAAAGAGAGAATTAAGTTGACGAAAACTCGGAGACCTCGCCTACCTGATGAGCCCTATGGAGGGTGAAACTGTTCGTGGACTACTGATAAGTTTTCAGAAACCATATAGGCAGTGCAAAATAAAGCTTTGTTTGAAAAAGATTTTTACGGTACTCCAAATGATACATCTTCTTGTTGTATCTGGCTTCAACTGAGGTTACATTTTTCCGTAAATACATGTGGTAACAGTTTATCCAACTTTTGAGTCCGATGAAGACAAAGCATCACTCTTAAATGGGTAGAACGCAGACCATGAAAGTAATCAATGTGACAGCGGCATGGAGGTGGAATGCCATACCACAGGGAGGAAATATTGAAAGTCTTTTGACTGTTTACGCATTGTATAGACAAGCTTGTTAAGTAGTACATACGGCAGTGTGGTGCGCAGTGTGATCAACGCAGGGTTGATCGGTGAAGCATATCAGCTGAACTTAGATCACGTCGGAAGGAGCGAGAGATTCAGGACATGCACAAGATGACTGCGTAGTTGAGTTATACTGGTGGCGCGTACGGACAAACACACCAGTTTAATCATATAGAACTAGTGTCTAATTTACGAAGCCCGTAAATTTGCTCCTGGACTTGCATTACTGATCCGTTGAGAAAGCAAAACATGATTGTTAATGGATGTTTTAACAGGAATTCTGAATAAATTGGTCTCGAAAAGTTGTCGATGGCCTGGATCACAGATGGCCCCTTCAAGGTACTGAAGTTCTAGGAGCTTTCTGGATATTTATACTTGACAGGTCTTTTTACAAAATGTTGGTTTTACCGGGCGGGACGAAACTAATTCTACTTACTAGGTTTCCACCCAACATGTTGTAGCGGAGGTGACTATCCATACCCGCTAATGTCTAGAATGGGATGGTTCTTGAAAACTCTTAATTTTCTGTTGCAAGCTATCAAATATAATCCCTGATTTGTAATGTATACCATTCTTGGAGGGAGGGGCATCCACCTCTTGACTTGGCCAATCGAGTGGAATCTATCAGCCGTGCAGCTCTACTTTTCGTGAGCCTCCTGGGGTCCTCTAGGTGTCAAGCCCACAAGACCTGGATCTCAGAAGGCCACTTATGAAGGCACTGTACAGGAAACAATTCACTAGGAATTTTGCCTCTATTGAAACTCACTAGTTAGATCATTTGCACGTTTTGTTTGCGGGTTTTCACCGTTGAAGGCGTCGTAACGCTGCCCCTAACCAGGTGTGCAGTAGTCAGCAGCCAGTTACAAGTTTCCATCATAAGTAGCGTTTTCAATTCTGAACCCAATTAAACTTGGTAATTACATATTAAACAGAGGATATGAAAAAGTAAGAAATAGACGACTGCTCCCCGGTGGTGAACTTCCCTGACAAGGTTCGCCCCTACTTTAAATGATATCTGCCATGCTAATCAGCTAGTCACCGTACAGCACTGTGGATAACGACTAAAGTTTATGACCTAAGGAATAAAAGCATGATCGACACTACCACATTCATGCAGTGATCTCATCCTAGCTCGCAAGATGATGACGCCCGTGTTGTGGGATTCTTCGAATTATCGTTTATCCTGTTGTCAGACCTATTCTCATTTTCGCACTTTGTCCACTTTCCATTCCACGCACCAGTGGAACTGCTCTCTGCTGCCATGACCTCCCACCATGGGAAGAGATTCTGGTTGCCTGATATCTGCCAGTTGATTTTTTGGTGTTTGACGTTTCATCTTTCCTGCACTTCGTGCACGCAGACTGGTCCTAATCCAATGCTGGATCAGACCAACCCTGCAATTACATCCGGGCTACCATAAGCAGACAAATGAGATCCGATCAGGAAAAGCATTTTCGATTTTTTCCACCCTATCCTTAATAGCAACATCTAATTACTGTTACCATACAACGGCGGTCTACCACATAATTGTAACTCTAACTGGTTTACAGCGGTTATAACAGCATTCTGTATTCCTTAGGGTGCATGTGGCTCCTGCTGTATGCTTCACATGGGAAAAATGCAATCCTTCCTTCCAAGTGACGCATGCGTTGGAGGAGGGGTCAACCAGTGGGATAGTTCGCAAGAGTTCGCTCCTTCTTGGCAGCTTAGTGCATCAGCTTGCTGTACAGCTGGATCGTAGTAGAGGCAAGTTCTTGTTAGATTGACTCCTTCACTGGTTGTAGGTGGGTAAAGTTCAAGACCGGTGTAAAGACTGGTGGTAAAGACCGCTGCCACTCAGTAGATATGACTGGTGTTAGCTGGAGTGGGGAGTCTACTATTGAGGTGAAAGTGGAACACGAACGCCGGTCGAAACAAAGTGACTTAGTCTGTGATTACTCCCAGTTACCACAAGTTTTCGCGAGACGAAAGTGTCATCCATACCTCGGCTAACTGGGCTAGTGGCCTCCTACTACCATATTGCCACATTCTTTAACCACATCACAGATTCAACATGAACAATCGTGACACCAGGACTTTCAGATTAAATATTACTCCACTGCTCCAAATGGCTCAGTTTTTCCGTTGTGAACTATGCTGTCAAAATTGAAATAATTTTGTGTGTGGTATATATATATATATATATATATATACCACAGCAATTCCACTTTCTGGAACCAACGCCTCACTGCCGTCATTATTTTGAAAGGAAATAGAGAGCAACCCAATATCAATCGACTACAGTTATACAGAAGTTCCTTCACAAAGATGAAAAATACAAGTTGAATACAAGAGGCACGATTAGCTTTTGCGTCCTTCATTTTCTCAGGTGGATCTTATACTCGCATTAAGGCCGCACTGATGTTCTCATTTTCCTTTTCGCCCAAGGTATGCTTTAGCCATTCTGTATTGGGCTCGGAAGTCCACCTCACTTGATGGACTGTAATTTAGCATAAGCATCACATGATCGAACAACCAATTGCCGTGCGTACAAGATACATTTTTTCACCGGCTTTATTTTTCGCATGTGTCGCCTTATCAACATCAGCTCTAGTATACTTGTAATACAAACGGTTTGCGTGGAGCCCGATGTCGTGATGAAGCTGCGGGTCCGATGTAAACATGAGGGAATGGGGTCGGCACCCAAACTCGCAGAAGGTTACTGACAATTACTAGCCGGTCTACGCATGATGACACCGAAATGATCAACAGCACCGCATTAACCAGTCAGGTACTGATTTGATCGATGGAATTCTTGACGTTTCAGCATAATACCCGTGCAATCATATCTGTCGAAACATATGTAGGACAGACCATTTCATGGGCATGGATGAACAGGATAAAAAATGTAGTAGCGGCACAGTTCCATGTGTTAGAAACTAGAGGGAAGTAATCTCAACATACTCGTCTACGCCTTGCGACCGATACGACATAGGAGTGCTATGAACCCGCAAATCCGCCTCCGCTCCTTTAGAATCATAGTTTGCGCGTGTCTGCGCGTTTATCAGTGCTGGTGTTTTTACATCCTTTGTGAATCAAATTTTAGCTTCTGGACCTACTGAGCCTTGTAGACTACGAATCTGCGTAGATAGACATTCACTGGGTGTCCTTTTCCAGCGCAGGATTTTAGAAAACTAAAATTAGTGTTTGTTAAGTACATCCCAGTTCTGTCTGCGTAACCTAGTTTCCTTCATTACTCATTTAGCAGTTGTTCGTGAAAGCCATCCGACATCACACGACCTAACCAGCAAAGGTCGCTGTGAATTAGGACGCTTTCAATTCCGTACATTTTCGCGTTCTGAGTATTCTGGATACGGTAATGCCAAATGTGCGCATTACCCTCCAGAAACCGATCGGGGATCCGAATGTGATTTCGGTACTCCATACATGTCTCTCTGCCGTAAATTTGCAGATAGTGAGGTCTCCCAGAGGAAGATGCTGATTGCTCAAAACACGTTTTTTAAGTCCGCCAAATGGGAAGCTAGTATCCTATGTTTGCAAGTCCAATTCTTTGTCAACCATCTGGCCGGCAGGTAAGTTGACCAGAGGTGACGGAGATCTGAGCAGCACACCACTTCACTGCCGTCCACATCCATGTTTGACATTTTTTGGTGACCCCTCCCCAGGAGTAGTTTGGTGGACCAGATGTGTGCCATTGATAGCTATATTTAGGACAAAACGGGGTGCTGTATAATCTAACAGTGCCTTCGGATGCTACGGTTCCGCTTCAGACTATCTCATTAGGGAACAATCGTTAGTTATGTAGCATTCGCGTGGCTAGAAAGCATTTAAAACTGAACAAACGATCACCTAGACAACAGTGGATTTTGAAACGTATCCAAGCATGTCACCGTAAGACACCACATGAATATCGTTTTTGACATGATACAGCCTTGTTCACTCCCCTGTAAACGTACTTTCACAGGTTGGAACATTAGCCACATTAGTCCACAGAGAGAATACTGGACAAGACTGACAGATTCTCGAACAGCTAAGATTCTGAGGAATGATCATTAATTCTCATGTGTTCACCGAATTGAAGGCGTTCCTAAGTTAAGGAATACTTCGGGAACACCGTAAGTGAAAAAAGCGTGGTTGCTGTTTGAACGACACGGCTTGCTCGTCGGTCCTTTGCCAACCTGGAACAAATATCCGTTTTTCCGTTATATGCTATTCCCACAGGGACAGATGTCATACTTTTATGAAACGTTATACTTGATGTCCTTTATTGTATGAGTTCCTAACTACCAGTTTATTGTGAGTCCACTACAATAAACAATTTTCTGGGTGAATTTGTCCGTCTTTCAGATGAACTGCCGGCAGAACAGAGTAAAAATTGAGATAACTCCTTTAATAATCGTAAAAAAACCCGGATACGTTTTGATATGTAAGTAACCTACTCAATCCTATAAACACACTACAAATAGAAAAAGGAATAGTTGCCACATATGGAAACAGTTTTCGAAGATGGAAACATCATTTGAAGATTCGTTGCTGAAGCAATTAATAGCTTCCATACCGTTCACTCTGCCCTTTACACATTGTTAGATGTGAAGTGTTAACTTCACACTATTTTACGTCGAGCAGGTGTGTGAAGAATGCTTGTTCTCAGTCCATATTAGGGGAAGTCCGTTACTGGCTTGATGCCATTTTCCATCCACCTGCGAAGGCGATTGAGTCAAAGATAACATCAGCAGACGCAGCGGACATTCAGTCCAGTGGGGTCGCAGATAGAATTCAGAAAAGCTACTCGGAAAGGAGCATCTGCCATGCCCGATCTAAATGAAACCTTCATATGCCATGATGAAAAATTTTAGCGGTGTAAACCTACCATAATAATAATAGGTATGTAGATACTTAAAAAACACTGTTGTCCCAAGGTTCGGACCATGCTACTGATAATTACGTCATATACCCGACAGGAACAATGTGCACATTTTATCTCCACAGAGCTTCTTTCTATTGCTCTGTAACGAAATTTCACAAATAGAAAGCAGTCCGATGACTATGTTAGTTTCCAGAGAAAAACGGAGGCTTCCATGACGATATCCACGAAGTAAAGTATCATTTGTCGAGAACGTGGAGGTTTTATAAAAAGACTCGTCCAGACACCTAGCAATTCGTTAAGTAGAATCACAAAACCCCATAAAGAAAGAACTCGTGAGTATATTTTGGGGCCTACAGCGAACGATTTTGTATTTGAAGAGTGCATTAAATAAACATGAAATTTCTGTTTTCTTTAAGGCGCTCTAACTTCATTCGAACGAAATACCATAGGACGAACAGGGTTTCTGGCCTCAAAATGAGGTAGGAGTCGATTGTTAAAATCGAAGTATAAAAGCCAGAATTTTCAACAAAGTGAAAAGGTCTAGCTATTTGGTATAAATAATTTGTGGAAAGATGTGGTGTTCTAGCTGGATTGAGATGAGTACGAATGAATAGAGATTATCGATAGTTTGTTTGGCTTGCAATGTCACGAGTATCAAGATGAGTCTGTTTGTTTATCTCTTCTGTTCCGGTTGACCACAAGTTGTGTGGTAAATTCCTACAATCAGGTAGTGCACCCTGCTAGTGAGTGGCTAGAAGGACAGTACCATGCCACAATTTAACATTTTAATCCTCATCGAAGTGCAAGTTAAATAGTTGATTCAAAGCAGTCGTGCACAATCGGTTTATAGATTTTTATCGCTTTAAGCGGCCTGTGGGTTATAGCAAGCTGCAAAGAAAGAGTAGACAGACGACAAATTAACCTGTTTGCAGCAAACATGGCAGCACAGCGTGACAGCACACATTTGTCCACAAGCTTGTGAACGGAATATCTTACAGCGAGTTTGTTCACTTCGAAAGATAATTTCCGCTATTCGCATCGAATAGAATGGAAGCTTTTCACAGGCTTCAGATACTTTTTCACTTCAGCTAAGTGCATTTTGAACAAGTCTGCAATATCATCTGCGTGATCGGAAAACTTGAGCTAACGAGGAATAATGAAAGTGTCCAGTTTCAGAAACAGGACCTCAGGGTTGCAAAAAATAGCTTTTTGGGTTGCACTTGCATCCACTGATTTGGACTGCAGGCTTTAGTAAATGGAGGCAGACGAAATACGTGAACAATGTGTGCAAGAAGTCTGACGAAACGCGAAATACCATGGGTTTTATCTGACAGGGATTTATTGCGCTCGTTTTGGGCTCAAGCTGTAAGCCCAAATGTCAATGATTTTCTATCCCGCGGACGAACCGTCGTGCATTATGCAAGTTGGATGAAAACACATTATTCCTTTCACTTTGTGATAAATTGAGCACCGCTAGTAAAGTCTACACCCGATTATAACTGATTGGCTGAGTCGTTCGCACTCGCCCAGGATATTGTTTTTGGAACCGAACTCCGGAGTATTGTCAATAGGATGTGATATTTAGCGACACTCGAGCCAGATGAAATAATGTCACACACAAAACGATGATCGATGCGCTTGTCTGGAATTATATTTCAGAATAACTTCTGCCACCACATTCAAACTGACTTTTTATGTTCACACAGAATTCGAACTTCTATTCCTGTTTTTTGTTCATGGGATGTCTATAAAGTGGGATAGGTACTTCTTGAGAAACAAAATAACGTTATCGACATTCGCTTTACTATTTAGTTGGTCGGACTCAATGATCAAACGTGCCAGTACAAGTACGGCGATTTTAATTCGGGTTGTGACTCCATGCTGACTACAAATAATCGTGACAACACAAACATGATGTGTGTGACGACTAGATCAATCAATCAAGACGATTGACAGAGGCAGCTTAACCAACATTTAGATGTCAATCGATGACCCATATCCTATGAGAGTTCGGTTGATTTTCGCCAAATAGACCAGGTCCATTTATCTGAACCTATTCCGGTCAGTCATCCACCTAAAAACTACACTTAATCACTACTATGAAAAAGGTAAATCTTTACAGACAGCCCAAGTTACATAGGTTTTTCTTATCACAGTATTTCATCCTCCTCATCTATTTGTACATGGTTCTCGTTCAGAGCAATGGCTTACAGAACCGTTGCAAGGAGTCGATTGTGTAGCTATTATTAACCTGTAGTAATGCCGACAGACCAGGGATAGTTATTTTTAGGATACGGCAGTTATGCTGCAGTAACCAAGTTTCTAAGATTCGGCCTATAAAGAATTTTCACTACCTCAGGGAACTAATGCATTGTTTTAAAGACTAACAAATGGTGTATGGCGCATACGCATCTCAGAAGTCAACGAAAACAAACCACTTCACTGAATGATCACGGTCCAGGATACGCGTATATCCCACCTGTGGCGATGCAGCACGCCATCTCCCTAAAGACCGGAAATATAAAGACCAGAATCAGTTGTGTAATATGTGGCAGCATGCTGAAACATTCAGACATTACAATAACCGACACCCAATGGGGGTGTCCCACTTGTATGATATCTGTTCAGAGTACCGAACGTGGTTTAACACTTGGGAAGAGCCTATGGGGCGGTAATTCCTTTTTTGAAAATTCTCATACGGTTGCTGTGTCAACTTACATGCTGTGAAATTTTCGACAGCAGATTTATTTTCTCCTGCAATCCGTATAACCTCACTGCTTCCGTACATGTAAACCCATCGGAAAATACTGGTGGCACCAACTTTGCTTCAACAAACTTCACACAGGAATTGGTGAGTTACCTAAGATATCCGGCAGGCTACAGTGTTCGACCAAGGAACTCTAACGATGTAGCGAACATTGTTTCGCAACAAATGTCTCTGACAGGTTTCGGAAGTTTAGGTTCTTGTTTCCCATGTTTTACCCCCTCCCTTGGTACAGGGTTCAAACCCAGATCGTCCAAGACAACAAACGTAGTGTTTATCTATGCATTTCAGTATACTGCCTCGAATCGTACTCAAAATACATTCGGTTGTGATGTATGAAAGAAAAGGACTTTGCTTATGATCTAACATCAACGACATCTACACTCACAAAGTTAGAGAGAACAACGATTTCCGGAGTTAGATTTCACAACACCTTTAGGCAACAGTCTTTATGGGAAAATACTAGAATTCACAAGTCGATTTTATTGAATAAAACACTCTGAGAGTGGTCACTTTTAAGAAACAAATGACCGGGATTCAAACACCTAAACAGTGCCAGGTGGTGTGATTTCATGCGAGTTGTGATTAGTGTGAATTAAATCGTGAATGTTATGTGCGTGCATGGGTTTTTTTTGTGTGTGCTTGTATTGCGTGGCCAGCACTGAACGGACATTTTGGACCTCACTGCGCGTTACCAGGTTACGAAACTGGCCGTCATTCGTGTGGTGCAGACAGAAACAGATTGCGGAAAACACGCTGTTACCTGACTGGTTGATGCTAGAGAGGATTTGTGGATGGTCGTGGCCTCTGCACATCACCCCGAAACTTCGTAGTAATATGTGTATACTATCAGGACTAATAGAATGACTCACGACTAATGAATCGGGTACAAGAGCTGCGTCTCGTCCTAGTATCTCAGACCCGAACGAGAATGCTGTCTTGGTTCGATGACCCGAACCTTCAGCTATTTAATGGTTTGCACTATGTAGACACACCCGCAGTCACTATGGTCAATCTTACAAACACTGTTCGTCGAACCTGTGGTTCAATAGCGCTTTGAGGAGACGAACAATCCTCATCTGTTTAAAAGAGTCACCACTTGTGATCGAAACGTCGGGCCGTTTCGTCTGTTGAAATAGCAGCCTAAATCCAGTACTGTCATTATGAAATATAACATTTGCATTGTTCTTATTCTGGATGTGAACTTGGTGATACAGGGAACGTAACATTCACGGTCATCATGTGCACTGTTAGTGTTGGTCTTATTTTGATATCGTTTTGGTTAGCAAACTATCTGCCACTTCTTACCATACGCCGCAACCATTCTTAGCATCCAGTCTACCGATCAACAGTAGTCAAACTAGTGGACGTCTACACATGACTGGTGAGCTACAGGCGGTTTTTGCGGAGCCGAGTGTGATACGATTTGCAAGTAGCTGGTGCCATTAACAACACAGGGAATAAGATAGAAAACGCACATACATCCGGTAAATGCCACCAGTCATTCAGGAATTTTAATCCTGTCACATTTCCGAACGTTGATTAAGTAAAAAATGAATCTGTGCTAAACGCTTAGGACAACATCCCCAGTTGATCCGTCCTGGAGATAAAATTCTTCAGATCCACCTACTAAAATACTCAGAGGCATGCATCTAGCTTTACAGTGAATGTGGTTAATCTGCACCATCTGTACAAAACCTATATCACACTTGCGTTTCCTTTTTGGAAAAATGATCCACGGCCGACTTCCGTTTAGCTATGGCTCATGAGCAACAGTTCCAGTCGAAATTATACAAAGCACGCAGCCCTGTTAGAAACAGGAACGGACACTACTAGACTGTGTCATACTTGCCAAAGGTGTTCTGATCTCACAAAACCTATTTACTATTGGACCGCATTCAAGAGTTCACAAGTCCCAAGCAAAAGAAATCATTTCGGTAACTACCTAACCTATCAGTCAACTAAGCTTAAATCGCTTGCACACTCGTCCGGTAACGGTACACTGCCGGACATCCACTTTTCTACTGCCATCAAAACTACACTTCTGCCATCATCTTTGGTACGCGGCTCTTCAGCGCCTACCTTGACCAAAATATTTGTGATTGTGTTTTTCACTGTGTTCATTTTCCCCCATACAGATCGCTCTAGTAGATAGCCTTGCCAATTATACGCGTATGGCTCGTAAACTTACTCGGTATTTATGGGTCGTACCTGTCATACTCGTCCACAGCTGCACACACCGGTCGTGTTGTTTTTCTCTCAGAACGAGTCACACAGATTGGCAGTACGTTCACAGATAGACCGACTTGCCTAGCCAGTAAAGCGGACAACGCTAAGTCGCTGACGGATACTTCGCTGGTGAACATTCTAATAATTCCTACGCAGGTGCGTGAGAAGGCAGTAATGTTAAGCAACAACCAAGGCCAAGTTACCAAGCCATCAGGCCTATAGTCCATAATAGTGACATCGCATCGTCGTGTTGGCTGAAGAAAGCCCCGAATACGAAATCCAGAATCTGTCACTGGTTTCGCTTACACACTACCAGTCGATAAAGTGTACAATGAAATTCGGTCACATTTAGAAACAACAGAACGCACGTGTCTCGCATCTGATCGGTGGGAAATCTGCGTAAGAGATTCCCACTATCAAGTGAACAGGATGTAAAAAATAGTAGGAATTCTCGTGAGTGCGCGAATTCCACTAAAGGCGACGATTTGGTTGTCCTCGTTTTCACCTTTCATGAGTCGTGCAGACTTTTTGTCTTACTTTTAATTCATCGATGCTGTCATCTTCTGCAGATGAGATAAAGTGCACTTCAACCGGAACTTTTCCCCCTATGACGCTTGTTCTGTGAGCCTCGAATTTTACCCAGTCGTTTGGGCGCTACTAATTTCAATCGTGAGTCGTAAAATTCATGATTTCACTTTTTAGTATATTTCTGGAGTACAATTGCAAAACCTCACAACTCCTTGACGGAGGCACTGATTAGTTATCATGCTAGTTATCGGAAGGTTTTGAGGTGAATCTGCCAAAGCTGCCTACTTTGACCGCAACAATAAGGTGAGAGGCACGCTAAAAGCATACAACTTTCCCTTATCAAAATTCACTTCACAAAAATCCGGTTGGCAGGGGGTGCTTGGATAAATCACTCGACTAAAACAATGATAGGGCAGACGCCACAGAGACTAGGAGTGAACTCAATGGTTGTATTTTTTTATGCGTTGCATCTTGGGGAAATCTGATGCTTTCCTAATAGGACACCTTTTGCTATAGAGTGGAAATCTTAATCAACACACTGTAACAGCCTAAAGGTAATTTGTCAAACACAACCTAAGGAGATGCTTTGCATCTATGCGATTTTTTAACCAAAATAACTATTCCGGTCCCGTTAGGTTAGGTTAGATATCTTTCGGTAAGATCTTTGGTGAAGGATTGACGAGAGGACGGTCCTTTGAACTGAAAAGATAAACCGGCTATGGTCAGAGATGAGATGATTCAGAACACGAGAGAAGTGAATTATCATAAACGAGAGATTCAGTTGAGTCTCTCGTGAAAACCAAATTGATTTGCAAATGAGTGTATTTCTTGAATTATGTCTACTTTTCTGTTCCCTATGATCGACCGGTTAACCTGTTGCAATAAAGAGCGAGTGATTATTCCTGGGTTGTGTAACAAAGCCGTTCAGCGTCATTACACTAGCCCATACCAATCGCTGGCTCTGAAGCGTGGGTGAACTGCCAAGTCCAAAATCCCGTTGGTGTGAGGAAACTTGTGATTCATGATACAGCCATTTGCATGCTGTGGTCCAGACAAAATCAAATCGTAAATTTATACCGGCTTGTTTTCTAAACTGAATTTCATGTATGTGAGTAGTTCCTGTGGACTTTATTTCTAGCCTCACGTTCATATTAGCCAAATTAGTTCCAGGTTTCAACAATTATGCTATTATCAGCATTGATGATAAGCTCAATTTCCGTAAGCCTAAACACAGTCCAATTTCTAGTCCATCAGACACTTTGGGAGACTGGAGTGAAAAACACTGCTGTCAGGTGTAAATTACTTACCATCTTTGTCGACTGCCAGATATTTCACCCAAATGTGCATCATGTATCGCAAAACGGAGTCCGCCTTCTTTTTATCCAAATGGCCACGTTGAATGAGGAACTGTCCGATATGCAATAGATCATGACACCGCAGCCGCATACTTTCACCCACATCGAGCCTACGAAACATCGTACGCATTTTGCCCTCCCAAACAGGTCCACAGTCGAGTGTACCAAAGTCCTCAGCACGTTTGTATTCTAACAAAGGCCCCCATAGTTTGTTACATTTGCTCTTCGAATCATCTCCGAAGAAATAATCGCGCATCACCTCTTCGAAGCGACTTTTTGAAAGCTTATTCCCATCTGCATTTTGTTTGAATAACACTTCCGAGTCCCGCTGGGTTGCCTTAAGAGCGACCATTAGTGTCGTATATTCCGGTGCGGTGATCATCTTGTCATCATCTTGATCCATCGCATCAAAAAGCGGATCCACGAAATTCTCGCTAAATTGCTCTTTAAACGGACCACTGGTGGCTTTCAACATATTGTCCACAAAGGTAGCCTCGTTGACATTTGTCATCGTGGCTACGTGCCGGTCTACGTGGATGCACATCACTTGATACCACAGATAGACAAGAGTTCGTACAACATAATCATTCTTGTATGCCTCCATTTTCGGATAAACTCCAAATATATGAGTGGCCACCTCAAGCAGGTCATCCACCATCAGGTACCCATGTCCTTGTGCATCTAGTCGGCGAAATAGTGTGCGCATTTTACGGGTCCATACTGGACCACCAGGCCCGGCAGACATTGTATCACTTCACTGAGTCTGCTGTCCCAACTGCAATTCTTCTCAATCCCAGATCAACTTTCGTTGAAGGTCCTACAAAAGCTTCGTAATGATGCCTGTGTGTGCACTCGCACTTTTTCCCCAACACTTAATATAAATTTGTTCACCTAGGAGATTAAATATGCGTGCCCGTTACCTGTTCCCCCATCTGCCTAACCAATAAGACAGACCCACTTGTTTATTGGCACGAAAATTGGTGTGTGTATGCATATGGGCACGCATTTCCTACTGGACAAGTGAAGCACCAGGCCAACTTCCCGACTGGCCTACTGGAGAACAAACGGCAGTACATCAGTCAAGGTCTGAATTGGCCTAGCGTTTGTGGTGCGGACCGGTAAATCGATTAGAAAACAACGATTTATTCGTCTGTCCCATGACATACTTTTATGCAGTAGCTGTTTGTTACAACTAAGTAATGTCTATTGTTTTCAAGGATAACAAACTTTTAATGTCTGTCTCATCTGAATTTCCTCGTTTTAAAAATCTTTGAATACCTAATTCAGTAGACTGGAAACCGATTCGCACTAAACTGGGTGGAAGATTCAAGCCTGAAGGCAGGGAATTGATGACCTCAGTGGTTCTTGTGACATAGACAAGCACACACAACTGGACCTATCAAGTTGTCCACTGGAAGGGTTAACAGACCCGCCATTTCAGCTGACACAGAAACTAAGTCATAACGACCGTTTTTACACTTAACAGGATGGGAACTGAGTCGATTCCGGTAGCTTCTCGTGTTACTGTCTTGTTGTTTCCAAAATAGTCACGACTAGCAGGAAAATGCAGTAAAACAGTGCAGACTCCAATGACTGGGAGTCAGGTCTTACCTACTTAACAGCCTGAACTAGATGTCGATGCGCAGAGCGTGGAAAGTGGTCAACTGAGACCGCATGTCACTCTATGTTGCTGCTCACTTTGAAGCTGCGTAAGCCCAGCCGCTCAGGGGTATACCTAACCGCTGTTTGTCCGCCGGGGCTATCATAACGGCATGTGAGGACATGAATATCAAGTCGTTCTTCAAAAGAATCGACAAATGTCAATCTGTCAGCTACCGGCCAGCTTGTTGAGGTACGTGACTGAGATGATGAAGACTACTACAGCAGCACGTTGACGCAACAGGCATATTGTTTCGTGGCCAAATGGTCAAGCACCTCAAACCTGTTGCGAGAGTGCTAGATTTGGGTTAGGTCCATAAACCATGCTTGACTGTGGTCGTGATCCTCACTGAATTCATGTGCCTACTTGACCAAGCACGGCATTCTGCACTTCTAGGCATTCTGCAATCATCCCGATCCACTATTTGGTTGTTTTTATCCTTAACCATCTACAACGGCGCCAGGGTAACTGGCACTTCGTCAACCCGTGGGTTTTTTAAAGGTCAGTACTTTGTCACCTATCTATCGGCGAGTATCTCCTGTACATAATCAGGCGCAAAATATTACTGATTATTGGAGCAACAGAGTACTTAACATGACTAAAATGACTGTCCAGCTTCGTAAGATACTTAGCGGCCATAGTTGGACACTCAATGGACTATGTCAAACACCGATGTCTAACTTTAGGCAGAACCACTTGAACACTCTACTCCCGGAGGCCTCGTCCATACTGTCAGGAAAATGTTCAAAGTATGCGAACATGTACTACATGCTTTGGGCTCACGAGTGATCTATCTCACTCTGGACGAGAGGTATCGACAACCAGAGAAAATCTTACACAATAAATTTGGAGTCCTGGGTTAACACAAATAACCAAAAAATGAACCTAAGCAGGTTTTGTGAAAAGTCGGTATGTTAACTTCGAAGAAAGCTGGATGGTATTTAAATCAGCGGTCTCGGGAACGCAAACTGAAATTTTAGGGTAACTGTAGCAAGTTCAGGAAAAAAGAGCATGTGTGGAATACGGTTGAAGTGATGGTCTTAGGATCTACAAAACGACATGCTGTACTCTGTTCTGGATATTCATCATGGTGCAGAAAGTGAGCTTATTTCAATGCAGCGTCATTTTCGGAAGGTTTGCGCCGCTGGTGGTGATGTCCTTAGCCACTACTTTCCTATCACATTCCAGTCAGTGATACGGCTGGAGTTCGCCGACCTCGACAGAAGACCCAACAGAATTTTTACTGCTGTTTCATCAACCGCTGATCATCTACCACCACCGACTGGATGTCAAAGGTAGTAAATCAGCGTCAGATTTGCGGAAAGTTCCAGTTGAATTCAGTTATAAATAACACATTTCTACCGAGTGTATAAGGAAGTGTTTGGATCTAAAGAAAGTGGTAACAAGACAGCTTCGAAAGTGAAAATAACGGGAATTATGTGTTACACGCGTTAGCTTCTCAGATTAACAGAGAAGTAACCCTCAGAACTACGATTATTCACAAAGCCCTCTATAATCGCTAATTTTATACACCATGTTGCATCTATCCGTGGGCTCGTCTCTGATCGACAATTTCGTGTCATAACTCTGCAACTTTGGACAGTTTGTTTAAAAAAAATGGCATGTTCAGATGGTCTATCCAGACTGTGTTTCCCTCCATTAAGTTAAATTCTACATCAGCCCCGTGTAAACAGTGCTACATCTAGCAGTTCGCACACTGAAATCAGTTTACATTTTTGAATGTGCACCACGCTGACTGAATCCGACCATCATTAAATACGCTGCTTTACGCAGTTTTTCCCACGTCTGAATTGTGGCTGTTAAAAAAATGCACAAGTGCACGAGCGAAAGAAATGCAGGCCAGAGACGGAGTAACTGAATAGTTTTGTTTAGGTTACTTCCCATGCGAGTTTAATGCAATCTTTCGTACGGATGTCTGTTGGAGGTAGGAACCGCTGATACCCGGACCAGTCCAAAGTTAGCTTAAAAAATTGACTCGTTGATGAACTCTCAATGCACCCACCACAGAGGTGCTGCTCTGTCACTACGTGAATGCACCAACGGACTGTACATTAGAGTGAAGTGGTTTTTGCTACAACGAATCAATTATTATACGTTTCGTTTGTGAGAAAACACTGTTATGGCTTTGGTGCAAAACTTTAGCCGTTATAGGGAGAGGAATGTTTCTTTTGAGACCAAACCTTACAAAGATAAATATGACCTACCAACACATTAACATTGTAAAGATTTTGGTCAACTAACCTAAGGATTTCTCCTAATCTTTGCAATCTTAAGATTTTATGCTTTTCATGAAAAATTGAGTTAGGCATCAGGAGATGGCTTTCATTCTGATCTTCTACTTGTGATATACTACAAAACTCGCGGGCCCAAAATGGCATCCGATACCGTTAAAAAACTAAACATCTGAGTAATGGGCATTGAATGCCAAGAAAAAATAACGGAATTCTGTCGAAACTTACAGTTTCGCTAAACCGAACAGCCCTTGTGAAAGCTATACCGCATCTTCAATAAGAGAAATCCGTCCAACTTGCATCCTTTTACTAATGATCCCGACTTATGGAATTACACATCCTCCGGTTTTCACGTTGCTAACCCGCAACGAACTGTAAAGACGGTTTAACCATAAACATTGGTTATGCTTCATACTGAGCTACCTTGACTCAGGCTGGTGTTATTGTCAGGACGGGCCCAGACAGGAAAAAAGCACATGAGCAGAGTGACGCAGGTCACCATCGCTACGACGCGTCCGGAAAGCAGGTGAGTTGGCGGCTCTCACCAAACACGGCTTAGCAACATAAGATCAGCGAAGTGGGCCTGAGATTGTTCACGGCCGGAACACCGCCATTGGCTGTACGGAGCGAACAGGTGAACGAGCATATTTGGCCACTTAGTCATCCTACATATTACGCAGACGCTCCATACGTTTTGTCCTGACAATACAACCATGTCCCGAGTTCTCTGTCTTCTCCCTATCGCGTAGTCTGAGAGGCTCAGCGCAGGCGTAACCAATAGACGGCCACCCAACGATACAACAGTTATGCGGTGGTTTTATCAGGGAATACACCCCCGGCCGACGGTCAGCTAAACCAAAGTGCAGCACTTGTATTTTTGTGTGTATTTACAGACCAAAACCAATGTGTGGCCTTTTACCTCCAATGTTTGGTTCGACTTGATCTTTATGAGTGAAAGCGCATACCCTTCCTACCCAAGGCCTAAACCAGATAATATTGTCTCTTAAATCCCACTTATTGAGGATATTCCAAAAGTGATAAAATCTGTCGGCAACCCCTCCGGAGACATGAAATGTCGACCCCATAGGCGAATTCGGAAAAGATCGAGGAATGAAATCCAGGAACTGTCTTCTTTTCGGCTGGTTCGTGGATGTGTGGCGTCACAAATTCGGTTACATCTCGGATTTATGGCGTATTGGACGGCAAACAGAAATCATACGTCCTGAGGAAACTGGAACTTGTTGGGACAAGATAATGGTTAGTGAATATGTGTAGACACGCTCATCAAAATAGAAAACTCAGATGTTTCTTCCGTGTTCATTACGGAATTGTCTAGTATGAAGCTCCTCTACAGAAGTTAATGGAAGATAAAGTAGTGATTCTAGTCTGTAGCTGTGATTAAAATTATAGGTCAATTTACTCCTGGAACGCGTTGGAGAAGCTATAACTTTCTCACATGGAAGGGGCTTTTTCCGTCAGGTGAAACAGTCTAATCTAACTTTCAGCACCTTACGAAAAGACAACTGCTGCGTAAAGTAAAAGTCTACTATTAAAAAGCATTCACTACAGTATGTTTCCTGTTTGCTTCATTGCCTACGACTTTCACTCAATCTTAAACCCCACTGAATGTTAGGCTAATTATTTTCGTACAGCAGACGTGTGATAATCTAATCAGTTAATCTGTCATTTTTGATGACATTTCTCATCTCAAGTTTACAACTTATACGGAATCTAAATAGTTATTAAACAATAAATACAGTTTACAATCCCTGACTCGGAAGGTTTCCATTCTTGATGAGTGTTTTCACTTCAGTGACGGAAATTCATAATTGGTTTTTCTGGTTGTGTGAATTTAGTAAAGCAAATATTTAGAACATTGTTCCCACAAGCGGCTGGTTCATCCAAGCTACATCAGATAGGGACCGTGGAATCGTTTCGTTTCTTCCCATGACAAGGCTGCTATATTTTGACACCCAATGATTGTCCTTATAGGTTCAGTTTAACACTCATATTTTCTCCAAAGGCAGAAAATTCCAGTTCTGAGGTGTGGCATCGAATGAGTTGTGTAGCGGCCCCACTAACCGTTCCCCACCATTCCCGCTGATGCACTGATCAGACCGGGGAATCATCGAGCTCTGCCGAGTTCACCTATGCAACTGTCCATTTGCTTTTACTCTAGAAAAAATTGCCGAATTCAGCGGCATAGTACAAAATTTCGCTTATTTGGTTAGGTATTTGTCCCATATTGCATCAGTTCCATTCTCCTTGGTGCTCTGAGTGTGCATGGGTGACAGTGAGATCAGCTGTCACCTGAGAAAACACCCAGTTTAAAATCAAATTCATCAAATATATGAGAGCAATGGGAAATGGAGCAGGTTAGAACAAGTCTCAAGCTTACAAGGATAGCGAACCGGTAAAATGATATCACAGTAAAATCGAAATGCCTCATCCTCAATGTTTGCTACGTCTGCTACTGTCATATGGAGTTGTTGAAGAACCTAACTCATCACAGTGACCAGAAGAATATTCATATCGATGGACCAGACATGGGGTATTACAGGCTTATAAATGGGTGGTACTGTTTTGAAGTTTCACAATAGATTGCGAAATGGACAATATCAAATCGTTACTGGGACCTTGACTAGAACACCCGACATTACCATTCGCCCTTGCCAACGGACAAGAAAATGGGACTTGTTGACAGGATGATGTCTCCACATCCTCCAGAGCTGGCTTCCGTTCCACTGGAATGGCCAGCTTGCCGTCTGATCACGTGATAAGGACTGTGCATAGCATAGGAGAACATTAAGTCAGGTAAGTTGCACTTTAATTACAAGCTGGACGGGTCATCTACAATAATATGGAACCAAATAATCCAAAACTTATCAATGAAATTTCCTGACAGGAATACACCATCGTGCTAAATTGTTGTCGTTTTTTCCACTTTCCATTTTCCACTTTTTGAGGTTTTTATTTCATTTGATCGAAATGCTATTCTTGCGAACTCTGGGTCGGTTTGTCACGTGCTGATATTCTCATCCGTTGGGAGTGGATTATTGACTGAAAACACGTTTCAACCAGGTGTATTTTATTGTCACGTGCTCCTCGAGAAGGTATGCAACTAACTGTCGGCTAGGTCTGTATAATTACTGCATACGTTAGTGATAGTTTATTATCTCAACCGAAGGAATCTCATTCAAACTAGAGTAACATCAGTGAGGCAGCCGAAAAGGCAAAACAATGATTCAGCCCCGTGAGAGCTCTAAGCTGCAATGTGACCGTGATTTTGTAGTACCCGGTCAATGGCATGATTGCCATGGCTGACTGTTTTGGTTTGCTCCAGTCTCAGTGGGAAGTCTCAAGCTCGAAACTCAAGGAAGTCGCTATTCCTTTGGTCTGAATGTTTGACAAGCTGGTGGTTGAGTAGAATGTCCGTCTGCATTGAAGGTGTTGTGCTTCCTCCAAAGCAGTTTTCACTAACTTCGTTTAAACTAATGTTTTTAAATTAGAGCCTTCTAGTGAGTGAAACGACCAAAGCTCCAAAATAAGCGGTGAATCGCCGCTGTCCACAATCCACGTAACGAAGAGCGTTCAACTGGGCAGAGCTCCGTTAATTTTTGATGAATGGTACATAATCAGCTGGGAGTCCAGAGTGATAGTCACGCTGTTCATACGGTCAATGATATCCGTCAACAACGAGACGTAATCAAACATATTCACACGGTTTTCACCATAATCAGACCACCATTATACAGTCTTCCATACCTAGACAAGATTTATTGGCTTGGCTTACCAATAGATGAGTCGCTGAGTTCTTATTGTGATCACTTATCAAGAATAGTCATAGACACCGGGTAGAATCATCATTACTAGATAGACAAACCTTAATTACCACCATGTCAACGTATTTTAGAGATAATCAGAACTTATGCATACATTCATACGCAAACAGTGAGAGAAGATGTTCTGCACCTTGGGCGACTTTCGTGAATACTTCCGGCTTGTCTTCAAAACCCAATTGCCTGGCTTTTATGCAGTTATTTTCTGGAAGAAAATGGGCGCTGACGTTCCACGTTATCATTGGTAGTTGTTTGTGTACCAGATAGTAATCCGAAGAACCCTTTTCTTTAATGCCCAGTGTTATCTCACAGAAGTTTTTGAACAACTGCACTCCGGTTCCCTTACGTAGTGGGCCAAGCTAGAATTTTTTAAGAGCTTTTGTACAGGTATTTGAGGTGAGGACGGGGTCACCGAGACAGTCTGTTAATGAAATACCCTCACCCGGACTAACACTATGCGAAGAAATCTTGTTTATAGTTCGAAAGCAGTCTGACTGAGTTGCATTTTGGAAACATTTTACCTGACTATGCTGGTGGTAGGGTGTGAGCAATGATTTCCTGAGCACCTGAACATATTTTCATAGAAAATACTGGTAATCGATTGTACCTCATTCACCCAAGGTAATCAAGCCCACTGCTCCCTCTCATCCCTTTACAACCATTGCCCAATCCGGGTCGGCCAACCACCACCCGATCGGACAAATTGTCTCTTTGCAATCCCAAAAAGTAAACCCTTGCCGGCTTCATTGCGTGGGCCGAAGTCTGTCCCAACCGGGATTGAATGCCGCCAATGGCCGCCGTCAACAATTTGATTAGATCCGGATCCACCAGATTCAAATTAGTCACATTTGTTTTCTTATAACCATATGTGAGTTCTTATTGGGTCCGATAGTTTTGAAGCATTTTCACTTACTGACATGGCGGTGCCTCCATCATCAAATATGCAATTTGAAATTTATTCCATGTAGGACTCTACACAGCTTAGATCAAAACTGAACTCCTACTATTATTACTGACTCATAGTTCGGCTTTACTACAAAACTATTCAGTTCAATTAAACATCCCATTCAAGCTTCGCTTTATGAGACAGTACTACGATTGTTTGGCGTATGTTGCCCATGCACCAAATTTGAATTTCTCCAGTCCTTCCGAAGTGTATTTTCAGAACTGGCTAATCATGCTCATGGGAGACAACTAACGTTTGGGGATTTTTGTGAAATTCAAATGAACTTCTCATTAAATTTTAAGGCTGCTTCGCTAACCTGGACACGAGAAACTTATCAAATTTCATGAGACTCGATTGGCCCCTCTCAGTTAGACGCTGCATGGATGTACATATTAGGTCATTTCACCCCTGAAGAAAAAGAAACTTAGTTTATCGGTCAGCGATAGGCTACAAGCATGTGAATTAGAATTGTTCAATTGGCGGATAATTTCTCAAACCTAGGCAGGTCTAGAAAAATGTCCGTATGATTGATGAAGCACAGACGTGAATAAAATGGGAATTTGAGATGTTTCAACGAACTTCTCGGAGAGGAAAGTCAACAGAATGATTCGAGCCTCTGTAAACAATGAAGTCCTTCAGTACATCATTCGCATCCGCACCATTCCCAAGGTCTGCATCATTCAATTGGTAACTACAGGTAACTGACTGCCAAAATGAAAGGTATTCATTAAAAGGGATGTGTGCAGTAAGATGCTATGCCTAGGGCGTTAACAGTAGCATAGCTTCATTGGTCTGTCCACATACAAACGGAAAGTGAAGTCTGACCTAAGTTTATTGGCACAGCTCACGCTGGCCTAGAAGCTGGTGTGAGGCGAGTCCAGACAAGAAGACGACAGAATTTTTGGTGTCCAACCTATGAATATTAGAGTGTGCAGTAGTAGCATGGTGTACCAGAAAATCAGCTTTCGAAGGTCGGGCATTAGCATGTGTGAAAAATTGTGCGTAGGATGCCAAACTCATAGTTCGACTCAAAGTTTGGTGACTCTTGATTTCCTTCATCCTCGGTGGTTGTTGGACACGATCGATTTCAGTGCGTCAGTTTATTACTTCATCACTGGAGTACCACGCCTCCATAACTTCGCTTTTTCTCTTTGTTTCTGCTTATGTGCTGACGTGATTCTAGTCGAATTCGTACGTTTCCGATCTTCGTGTATAGAGATAAATGAGTGTTACTTGTGTCTGTGTTTCACGGACCTAAAAATATGCTCCGAAGAGCATTATCAAAACCAAAGGGGAAACAAAATTCAATGAAAAAGACGAACAGTAACTACAAAATTCTATGCAAGGATTGTGAAAAACACCACTTGAGACAAACAGGGAGGAAACTGCCAACCAGGATCAGTAAACACAAGCGCACTACTTGCACACGCATGACCAACTCTCGCTCACCTTTGTACGTGTACCGGGATAAACAAGAACAAAGAATAACCGCGAATCGATGACAGTCGTGGTGCTGTACTAATGGAGGAACAAATAGAGGCATTGAGATCGACCCCATCTATCATCTCTGAGGAAGAAGGAAGTTCAAAACCATCGGTGCACTAGAAATTGGTTGGTCGCAACCCCCAGTTATTCCACCGGGACTATCTTCACAGACCGTTTTGAGGAATACTACGAATGTGCGGAGTTCAATGCGAGTATTACATGAGTGCACAGAAAACCCGGAAGCAGGATGAGATGTGATCACATCGCGCGACTTGAAGGGAAAGTTAAAGTACCTGCACGCAGTACCCTAAGCAATGCACGTAATAAATCACAAATTTGCGTTGTGTGGATAAATGCTATTCAAATAACTTAGCTGTGATCATCGTTCCTATACCACAGGGTGAGTCTGCCCATTCGTTATTCGGTCAGTCAGCACTCCGAGCGGCAATGAAAAATTGACAACGTATAGTGTAACTTCCTCGTTTAAATTACCTTGTAAACTGGCATTACAAGTGAGTTTGCCGCCCGAAAATCCAGGGAAACCATCCACTAAAACGAATGGTCTGTCTTCTTGGATCCAAGACCGTTTAGTTTGACGAGTAGCGCACCGCTGAATAGATTATTGATCATAACATGTTCCCTTCCACTCAGTTCCTAACGCTTTCTCTACACATACATTGCGAGCCAAGTCTGTCACAGAATTTATATAGAATTACTTATGGCTACTGGGAGTGTGCGCTCTTTTCCTTCCCACTGTTGGATACAGATTCCCTGGGGCTAAGTTTTTTTCGATAAGTGAGATTACGGGCAAACGAACATTAAGGCCACTCACTGCAGTTGACAGGAACAGTTGCCTTCCAGTTGCCTTCGTTTACAGTGACAACCTACCTCAATCGAAGTAAGCTCCAGCTGAGGATTGGCAGCATGATGCTGACACGTATCAGCGGCAAATTCGACAAGATAACAGCTTCTTTATAGTTCAAAATCTAGTAGCCATATGGGAAACGTCGAGAAATCTATTTCTTTCTCTTCGAATGCTGACTTTTCAGCTGCCAGTTTTTAACCACATGATGATGGGTGTTATTGGAAAGATTTAACACTAAAATGGTAGAACCTTGAAAATCTATCGAATATTATCCACACTTTCCCAAAATGTTTTTGAAATATATCGGTTGGTATTGGTCGAAATGGCAATGTTTTCCAATTAGAGACTGTACGTGAGACGCCAAATGGGGTTGGTTATCTTTTGCCTGCCATCATTAATAAAGTTTTTCCTTCTAAACAAGACGTCAAACTAAATATAATCTATTTACAGTGAATATCCTTTAGGAAGACAATTATCTCCCCATTATTAAGGGTGTTTTCAAAGTAAACTAAGCTCAAGTAAGAGCACCAAGACATGTCAAACGGTTCGTTCTAGAGGGCCATCCATTTGTCAGACCGTTTTTTATCTTTTTGAACAAAAACTAACTATCAAATTAAACTTTTACTTTTGTGAAACACTTTGAACTTGGAAATGCGCTAAGGCGAATGGCAGTCTAGCTCTCGGCAAAATAGGCAGTCATTCGAAAGTGGGTCGAACTTACCCGAATACCAGGTGGTCTTGTTTTGCATGTAGACCACAGAGTGTGTTGGTAACCAACAAGGACGACCCTTATAGGGCCCTTATAGGGCTCTTGCATCCTCAAGCTGGGCAAGTCCATACGGTCGAGAATGCATTGGGCAGATTGAGCCTGTTCTGGCCGGTTTGTTTGTTTTGTGACCTCACGATGTGTCAAGTTCCAAAGCTTTTCCAGCATGTTTAATTAGAAGTACCCCAGGCCACCCTGTCGAGTGCCGGGTCCCTCATGACCTAGAATCGAAGATGCAGTTCGTAAAAATTACCTGATAAACTGTCTCACTGGAGGAATTTCGGGTGCCCTGACTTCGAATTTCATTCTTTAGGTTAAGGCAGACGAGCGGTATTTCGGGGTACGCGTTCCGGCCATTCGTTTTCACTGGCCCAACCAGCGGAGCTAGTTTCGCATCAGACTGCATCCAACTCCAATAGTGTCTGATCTTCGAGTTTTCCTCTGTCCATCTCATCCGAAAGAGATTGCGCAGACGGTGCAAGTGAAGTCGGTCAAGGACACGAACGTGTTATATGGTTCAATGTGTCTCTCATAAAGTCCTAAATGCATCAAAACAGTCTTACACAATGGAATCTTGGTGTGTATGCACAAGTTGTGACTGTTCCAGACAAATTCGTGCTGGGTTTTTGTCTCATTACCAAGTGTCAGGTCTGTGGGTAGTGTACTGGCAAGATAGCAGAAGGCCGTGCAGCTTGCCATTCAGCTTATTGGTCGGCATTTGTTGTTGAGCTCCGAGTGAAAGCTGACGAACATCAACTGTTTCAGAAACACTCATGCTTGAGCCAAAGCGAAACATTGCCGAACCGATTGATGTTGTCAGTCGCTATGACTCAGCTTAGTCAGAAAATAAGCCACAGTCATCTGCAGACAGCAGGACACAGACACTGGAATCGCGCAGCACTGCCTTGGTCAAGTAACGCCACGAAGTAAATAAAGAGCCACCCAGAAGGTACTTAATGGACACACTACCACCACCTTCGCGTAAGTGGTCGTTAAATGGAGGCCGAAAAAGACAGCAGAAAGGACACAGCCGTACTTGACTCGGCTATATCGAACCTTTTCAAGAAATCTGTGCGAGTTTGCACAGGGTTGTCACCCCAAAGTTAGTCTTTGATAAGGTCAGCATATCTGTCTAAACATCCAACCAATGACTGAACTCGTTCGGTCTATCGTACATTTGTTTGGTTTCCGCAGGTGTTTAAGCAGCTTGGTCTTGACGCTTTCGATTTGCCTCGTGATCCTGAACTGTTTGGAAAGACTGAGTTCTCCTTTCGACTCAAAGTGGACGTCGAAGAGATGTCCTCATTAAACCACTCTTTCAGCCTCTCTTGCTTTAGTCCAGTTGTATCTACAGCAACGGCCTGGATACGTGTTCCTGTCTGGTCCACTGGCTCTAGAAGGACTTTGAGACTTGGTTTTTTACTTGCCATTGAGCTAGAGATTCGCTGCTTCGATCCAGTCTTCCGGTTCTGCAGGTTTCTTACCTGAATGAGTTTTCGCCTGATTCATGACATGACAATGTACATGTGCGTCGCACACTTAAACATGCACCGAAGCGTGATCCGTATTGTACTATGATGAGTGCTTTACCAGGATCTCCTTACTGCACACTGATAGATTCGATTAGAAGTTCACTCTTTAGATGAGTTCATACGAGAAATGATGTGAGCCCCACAATAAATCATATGTTTTTGTCGAGAGATTACATGCTACAACCGTCAGTGGACTTCCACCGTTGTCTTTCACTGATTCAACCTCCCTTTGATAGGCGAAATCAGACGGCCAACAGTCTCAGGTTGGTGGATTTCGCTTGGTCTATTATTTTCTGACACATGTGTTAAATCGGACTTCTTGTTTTGCCTCATCCCATTCAGAGGTATAAATAAAGCCAGCATTTCATGGCTTCCCTTGCTCATCCAGCTGGTTTCCATGCAGTGCAACAAGGTCTATCCTGTGGCATTTGAGCGGTCAGCTTTTCAGGCCTGTCTCCTTTATCCTAAAAATTTCTTACTTTCCGGCCCAAAGTCGTTGAAGACGTGACTTACACTTAATCACAGTCCATACAGCATTCGGGAGGATGAAGTACTTTTACTGTTGCGTCTTGAATATACTTTTTCTAGCACTACTGGAACTTAGGAAACTAAGTTCCAGTCGGCGTAGGCCGCTTAAGTACCACAGAGCTATCCACCGTGAATTGGTGACCGTTTTAACTCATGTCTAAATGCGGTTGCTTAAGCGTACCTCGGTTTCTGGATTCCAGTAAAGCAGTGTGGCGAAACGCGATGAAGTTCCTTTTTTCTTCCTTACTCGCATTTAACGTAATGACATCATCTTTGCATAACCTCACTCAAAGAAACTTCGTTAACACTCCTCTGACTCCTCCCTTTCCCGAATTACCAGGATCCATGCAGTTAGCAGGTAAGAAAAACCGTTAGACTGCACCGTTGGTACTCCGAAGTATCCCTTTTAATCGTGAAAACTACGGATACGGGGTCGCCCAGTTTGAATGGACTACGACAACGTCTCAGCCTTTCCTGAAACAATTTTCGATACATGTGGTAGAGAAGCATATTTTACTGACATAATACACAATTCAAATACTGTTGATGTGTATATTCAGAACATACTTGACCATTTGACCAACACAGAAGCATAGGCCTGGAGCAACTGGCCATCTTTTCTCCGAAGTCGGTTGGACAGTCTTCTCGCACCTACTTGTCACGTCCGCTTATAACTTTTGACAGCTGACACTAACAGCAGTACCAACCGATCGTGTTATCCGGAAAAAGGAAGATGGATCCACTAGTTTTAGTGTTAAACTCAGACAACTAACCTAGCCATGTTTCTATAAGATTTCCGATGACGTGACTTTTGTTACACACAGCTGTGCAAACCTGGCCATTCGGGTGTAAACTGGCCTAGACAACGAGTCCCCGTAGTTTGAGGAACAGCGCATTAAGTCTTCGAACAAACTTCCGTATACTACCTTTATATACCTAAATTACCTCGAAGGAAACCTCATCACAAAAGGGTTTATCGGTAGGAATGTGTTGCCTGTGTTGTCCACCCTGCCAGTGTGCCGACATCGTGCCACAAGTTCTCGAACACACCTCTACAGTATTGACCGCACCTAATCAGTAATTCTGTTCAACCAACGTGAAGCCTCATTGCCATTATAACCGCGAAGGTGTCACTGTATGTCAGTCGCCCGGTTTCAGATATAGGCAGTCCACCTTGGGTAATCAGGGTTGTCGCAACAGCCTCTTGCTTCGCTCTGCAGATCTCAATGGTGCATCCCTCAAACCACGTGTGCTTCACCAGCTATCTAATCAACGCAGTTGGAGAGGCTTCCCAGCTTACGAGATCCAGCCCACATTCTCTATCACTCGACCGACAAGCCTTGCCACATTGGGTATTATGGGGTTAGCTGCACCTTTCACATGTCCTTGAGACTGGTCGCCTAAGACCGCGTCTCAGTACACACATCAAGGGCGCTTACCGCCGGGTTATCTACTGGTTCGCCGGTTCTCCAATGCACACTGCGCTGCGTTCGGGTTGCGTACACCGGATCAGCGGTACTGTGTCCTCTTTGTATGTTAGCTGGCCGACCTAAATAACGCACAGGCGTTGGAAGCGGTCTTGGCACTGACAATGACAAATAAACACATTCAAACACCTACCACACCACTGTCGCATGTTTTATTAGGGACGTTCCACTACAAACCGCTTGGTTACCGGATTTGTCTCATCGGAAATATGCCGAAAGGAGGGGTCAGGGAGAGATAAGCTACAGCCGGATTGCAACTTTTTCGGTTGTTTATTGTCAGCAGACTGCAATGCAATATAGGTGACCGGGTGCAATGAAGTATGATTTCCATAAACAACACAGGCAGTTATGACCCAGCCATTTGACATCGGTGATGCATAAGCACACATTCATCCATGCGTAAGATTCTGAGACCGATCAATAGACACCATCAGTTTCGACAATGACCATCTCTCAAAATGAGACTAAATATCGCTCGCTGGCTGATTTTGTGGGTACTGATTTAATGAGAACTTTCTCACCTTTATCGTGCTTGTTGGCTTCAGAACGCTTAAGAAAGGAGTATAATGAATAATAATAATAATAATAATAATAATAAGTAATAATAATACATTAAACCCTTCACATTTTGTCACTCTATTTCTGTCTGCGGTACAATATGTGTAGCGCAATAAACGAGGAATGTGTCTGTTCGAAAACTTGCAACGAAACCAGGCTTCGTTCCACTAGAAAACAAAGTGAGAGTTAACTTCAGCGTATAGAAAAGGCAAATAACTTAGGGTTATCGCGACTCTTTCGATCGTCTTCAAAGTAAACTCCTCAAGAAGCCTGTTATTGGATGGGATGGCAGTCCCCAAATGGAATAAAAAAGAATACCACTCTGTTGGTTAGATGCTTGAATTACAGTGGAACCTGTTAAAATCTGTGGGAGTATGTCATTTATTCTCGGCGCATTCATGTCTGTCACGAATAACACCATATTAAATTACGGATTTGCCAAGTGTCTCACACTTTGTGGAATCAAACTTCGTCAGATAATCTTCACTTGAGATTTTGCGCTCAAATCTGCCTTCCACCTGAATACCAAGTCCTCATATGTACCAGTATCCGTTTGAACCGTACACTAGGATTCTTAGAGAAGTCGAGCCCTATCAAATTACCACCGGGGATTTTCGTGTCCCTTTCAGACCCGCAGCAACTCCTTACTTTAATATTTTACGATTACAATCCCAGACTATTTTCGTGCGTTTTGTAGCTAGTGCTTGTCTACGGTACTGTGTTCACGGTAATAAGGTGCATGTTGATTTTAAGCCTTTCGTTAAAAAACATAATGTTGCTTTTACATGTTGACTTCTCAGTACTTTTCATAACCGTGGAAAGGATGAATCAGTGCCATATAGCATTTCGTATGCTTCTTTCTCGTATTCGTTTGTCATTCCAACCACCTTCTGAATGCTTTAACGGAGAAATCACCGAATCCAGGAGAATAATATTCTTTCCTGAGGCGTGTCGCTGTTAAATTTGTTAGGGCTGTGATCTGAACTAATGACACAAATGAAAGAAAGCTCAAATTTTGTGGTTGGGAATTGCATTCAGCACTACTTCCCACTAAAACTACCGTAAGTTTACAAAACTGTACACTTTTTATCCACTTGAACAAAACAGCAAGAAGAAAAGCCTGTACAGTTTCGGCATTTTATTTCAAGTTGTTCAACTACAACACTAAGAAACGCCAGCCTTACATAAAAGATAGGAATAAGTGGGGATAGAACAGTAGAACCAAGCCACTCACATTGGGGGACAAGTTGGGTTGAAATTCAAAGACGAGCTGGCAGCTTGTATGATAAAAATTTGTGCGCACATAGTGGATGGGTGTTGATTCTTCAAAATGACCTCACTGAAACCTAAGCTCTGTTTTACTGTCAGCTGTACGACCTATAGTAAGAATGTGTTTTGCAGTCAAGGAGACAGGTCATCATCAATCGGTCGATTGGTCATCTGACTCAGACAGCGAAATAACGTTCTGAGGCGCGTTCACATAAGCTGGCGTCTGTTCCACCAGCACGCATTTCAAAACACTTACATATGAATTATCATATAGCGAACAGGACACAATGATTCGATATACTACGCATTGTACATCAAAGGTTGACCCGTCTTCTTTTCTTTAGCCACGAGGCTGGATGCTCGAGACGGATTACAGGAAGCCTCTTACTATGGCATTCCTTAATTCGCTACGATGTTTCGCTTCTACTATTCTGCACTCATGTTTGTGACGGAGAGCTTGGTACGCAAGGATGTGATTCAAAGCACGGTTCAGTCCAACTTATTTGATAATTAAATGACACGAGACGGAATCATGGTCCGTTTAAAATTTCGTGTCTAAATGGCGTTTCAATGCTGATCGGCTACTCAGTAGCTGGCAGTCTGACCTTGCTCCGAGAGTTTCAAACTTCGTGTGCTTTGTACCTATTCAATGAATAGTGACTAGCTAGTTCCAATGCCCGTTAGTTGATCTTCCATCGCTGTTACCAGATTGTCCGGTTCCATCGTCCGGCTTTCACTGACTGATTTCAATCACCCGGCAAATCAGTGCAGTTAAACATTGTAACGTTTTTATGCTCGTTACGTCAGCAAAAATGTTCATGCTTGTGCGCACCAAACACGACATTATATACTTATTCGGTTTCAAGCCTCTATTGCCTTTGTAACAAATGCACTTTGGTATCCGGCTGGTTTTGCTTGGTCTTCAGGCGATTGGGGAATTGAAAAGCTAACATTACAGTAAGTAAAAGATTTAGGACAAAATATGTAGGACTGGTTAACCAGACCATTCATTTTCCTCGCGCTGCAGACTACTAATGATTGATGAACATCCACACCTTGCAGGTTAGATTCATGAGGTAGTGCGTTTAACTGCACAACGGGTTTCTGGCTGAGGTACGCACCAGACGACGGACATATGATTAGTGCCCAAGCGCCGCACTACCAACGAAGCGGGGAAATCGATGACCACTTACAAAGACGATGTCTAGCGAAACCAAATTACTCATCATTATCTTTCAGCGTCGGTTTTTTCCCATGTCGAGTGGTTTAAGGTCAGTGTGTTATTCCAATCACTAATCTACGTTCGTGTAACCGCTCGCCGGACGAGGAAAACGGGATTTGGAGTCGGCGAAATACATTCGTTCGCAAAGTAAATTACTGTCGACAGGATTAAGCTGCATCGCAACCAAACCAATAGTTTACCATACAATTCAACTGAATATGATGCCCAAAGGTTCCCTCATGTTCCGTTTGACACAGTATTTGAAATATTGCGGTATACTTTCTTGACATAACACTACACTACTTGTAAGGTTGCCGAAAGCCCTCGACAACCCACTACGAGTTTTCCGTTGGAACATGAGACTACTTTTGCGAAGCATATTTATTCGAACCACGTCTTATACGCGAGATTCAGCTAAAATTCAGTCTAGTCTCCCAACCAAATTTGAAAACAGAATTTACAGGTTGACGTTGGTGTTCAAGCAGGACATAAGGAAACCCGGGAACTACGCCTACCTGATGAGTCCCAAATAGGGCGAAACCAGTGGTAGGCTATAGAAGATATTGTAAGTTCAGAGTAACTAAGACAGCACATATGTAAGGACACAGGTGAATTTTGTACACGCGGCCAAATAGGTCCGCCTTGTGTTGGCAAGTAGACAACTCTGATCACGTGTTCAAGCATCACACAACAATTTTCCGATGTATTGATGAAAGGGCAGACTGTCGGACACATCCATTCAGCCATCAGTCACATTAATTTGCTGATGGGCTGACCAACGGATACACATGGGTGCAAACTCTCGGGCACATTCACTCAGCTACTACAGTCCTCCACCCTTAGAGTTAAGCAACTCCCGTCTCATAACGTTCGCCAGGCTTTGACTGCCGTGCTGATCGGCGTAGGCACCCTGGCGAAAATGTGGTGGCTTCCACACTATCTTGAGCCCACCTTCCTTGTCGGCTTATGTGTTGGTTCCATATTTGTTTCTTGCTTTTCGGTTCTGACATGGTCTAAGAGTTGGCACATTATATTCCCGTCTTCCGACAGCGCGTCGGTGAGGCTACGGTGTGTTGACGTCACACACCCATTTCTTATCTGAAGAGTGAATTTTGACGTAAACCCCGTATTGTGCTAGGTCGGGGGTTCTTATCCGCGCATTGGTTCATTGAACACTGCTGCTGTTTGACCTTAACCGCCGAATCCGACCGGAGCAGATAAAAAATGTCGACTGGCCTGTATTGATAAGCGGCAGAAACTTGTTCAGTCTTGATCGTCGAGGAGCTGCGTTATGTTTCGACAATCCGTTTTTCACCGTCGCCACCGGGCGTTCAGCTAAGCCGTTAGAAGCGGGATGATAAGGTGCTGTTAAGATAAGTTCGTCCCGTTGGTTAAAAAACAGTTGAAATGCCACATTGGGTGAATGCCGTATCTTAATCGGAAACAGTCGTATCAGGTACACCATGCGATGCAAAAGTGCTGCATGGCATGGTAGGCGCACTAAATGCAGTTTCAGTGGTCACCGCTTCTATCCATTTAAAATACACGTCGACTATCACAAGGATCACGGAAATCAAGGAGATCACGGAAAATCAAAAGGTCTACATGATCAGCCAGAAAATCACAATTTTCTTTGTTTAATCCTAGTCCACATCCCTTCAAACGATCAAGCACCACGTTCAATGAATTTAAATGCTCCTCAGTGGTACATCCGGTTATCAGGCTATGATCTAGATAAAGGAACTACTTGGGTATCCTGGGAATCATGTTTCCAACTGTGTTGAAATCTAGATGGAGCAGAATGACTTATGAATGGAAGGCGGTTAAACATAAACAGTCCCCTATGAGTACTGTAATGGGTTATAATGGGTTTCGCCTCTCCATTAGTTCTGACTGCTCGTAAATATGAGCTAAATCCAACATTGAAAAAGATGTGCTCTTACCAGTTTGTGCGTAAACATGTTCGATTTCCGGTACTGTGTAGTGTTTCGCGGGGGTGCTAACATTGGTTGTGGCTTTATGGTAACCGCAGATTCTGTTATCCGGTTTCATTATCAACTTGCAGTTAGTTAACTTCTTAGCGAAATGCATTCATTTGCATACTAATTCGGTTTCGACGGGAGACTCACCGGAACTCAGCTAAATCTCTTGTTTATGATAATTTCAAGCAACTTTATGAGTAGTGTGTTACAGTTAAAGTTGTTCTTCCACTTTTGGAAGCTTCAAGTCAGGTAATGCCCAAGGCTTCAGGAAGCGCAGGTATTTTACTGGCAGAATGTATGTATTCGGTTTTGAAAATACTTCCTCGTAAGTGCGAATAAAAGGCTGACCCGCAGGGAGTGTTGAGACCTGGTCTAACCTTAATATGGGTCATTGCCGTGACCGGTTACATCCTAACAGATTTGGACCATTTCCTTCGACGGTGTATATGGTTTCGTTTACCGTCACACATTTGTACGAAACATTCTGGTTTTTCATCCCCGACAATTTCACCTCTTCTTCTGTATATGTTCGACAGGGGACTAGGGCTTGCTGAAGTGTATATTTCTCGGCTGGTTCCAATTTGTCTTGCCATGATTTTTCGCCGCAAAATGTAATGGTGCCACCCACATCCAGCCCGAAAGTTTTATGTGCATTGTTCACATGTTTTTCTATGTGACACAACAGTTGAACACCGCCGGTAATAACAGTTGCATGATGTACTCATTTTGGAGTTTCTGATCCTGAAGCTCCATTTATAACAGCAGAATTAGTCACAAAAGCTGGTACTGAACGAAGTACTTTTGCGATATGGCCAAGTTTCTTACACTGACTACAAACATTTTCTGTGTACCGTGGTTCCTCTGGATGAGTGCGACTGCCTTCACAACATAACACCTAAATTGCCGAACCACATATCGTAAGAGGTATATACACTTTTCACTTATCATCCTTAATCTCGTTTGCAAGAAAGTAACGGCTTACCCCTTCAAAGTTACCAGGCAAACACTCATGTAAAGACACGGGTGTATTGTGTACACGCAACCAAACAGGTCCGCCTTGTAAAGGCAAGTATTTAAATCTAACCATATGCTCAGAAATGACAGAATACTTCGCTGATGGACTGACAGACTCGCGCACACGCGTGCAAACTCGTGGACACATTCCATCAGCTGCTACGCAGGAGTTTTAAGAAACCTAAACATTATTGCTTTACCGTCGTTTGAGTGAAGTTTTTAATGCTTTGACTCTCGTTAATGTCCTAAGAAGTTAGCCTGGTGTTCAGTACCAACCTGGTGACCCCAATGTGCTCGCCGTCAGTACGAGTGTCACGTTGAAGTTTGAAGGCCAATTGAAAGGGCCCCGGAAGATAGATCTGCCGATATGGATACAAACCCTTTTAAAGGCACGCAGTGACTAAAAATCTACGAGGTACTAATGCGTTATGATAAAAGATCAATAACCAAGTCTCCACAAAGTGTTGGATATGTTGGGGGTTCTGTGGAACAAATAGATCATAGAATTTGTTTTCTATCATACCTGTCCCAGGTTATGCGATTTTTCACCAGATAACTATGCTACCTTCACACGCGAGCATTCTGCATCAGAAAAATAGTCTTCGTGATCAGCAAATCACATTTTATCCTGTTAGAGTACATCGACTCTGAGATAAATATTCGATTGTCTCCATTCCGCTATCCTGGTAAACCGTAAAATTCAGTTAAAATAACTCAATAGAATTGGCGGGAATTTTCTATTCGTAAGATGAACCCATATGGGAGTGAGAAGCACAAGGGAACAAAAAGTGGTTATCTCAAAAACTAGACATCTTTTACTTCTCCAAAACTTTCAACGTTCAACTGCGCCCGTTGCTTGGGTTTCTTCAATTTCAGTCGTCACTGATGTGTTAAGGTAAAGGGATCGTGTCTGCCTTTTCAGGTTTCTTCATTCTCTCTGTCTCCTTCCAAACTCCACGGGTCTTTCTCAGGACACGATGCTGCCGGAAAAAGCCACCTTTCAATCCTACAATATAAGGTGAGGTGTGAACAAGAAAACCTCCCTCGTTATCGTCGACTTCCTTGTAAGCAATGCTCGATGTCGGCGTACAGACCAACATCCTCCAACAATAGGAAACCATCTGGATCAAAGCGTTACTCTGTTGGATTGAAGCTGAAGGATGTTGACAGCTACACCAAAATGCAGTGCAATGCACACGTATGTGGTAAACAATAGTAATTGCGAAGTACCATTGTTGAAAGAATACCCAGCACTATTCCACGCTCCTAATACCGTTTCAGGGCAGAATTTTTGAGGAATTTTACTTTGAAATTACGATCACACCTCTTTCTAAGGGCGGTAGTACTCGCAGGTAAACAGTCCACACGTCTAGATATGCTGCGGGTATACGATGGGACAATACCAACCAAAAAGAACGGGTTTCACCGTTGAATCTTCATTTTAGGGTTAACTTCAGATAACCGAATGGTTCTTCGTAGTTCCATCTGAAACGCTTACCTACCTTGCAAGCGGATCTCTCGCGGCCTGCAGCTTGAGTAGCTCAGTCAGAGTTTATTTTGTGCAAACTATGTTACATCCTCTTGATGAGTTGTCTGGAAACCAAATAAGGAGCGACAAGTCTATGAATGAATGAGCCAGCCTTATAACTTTGGTCAATTTTGAAACATTTCCAGGTTCCTCATGGTGAAGTAGCCGAGATAACCGATTCGGTTATTTCTGGATGCTCCTCTCGTGGTTAACCTGTGCTTGCCACGATTCGACCTACGACTTTTCATGCTGTCAGGCTGTGGAAGTTTCTAGCGCATCACATCTCTGTCGTAAGCTTTTTCAAACATCTGAACTCGTAAGTTGATTTTCTTTTCCGCTGCTGTATTCCCCTGGATTTTTGTGAAAAACCACTGTTTCTTATTTCCCTCCTTAAGGCATTTATTTGGAATAATTTGAATGCTATTCGATGTTCTTCCCAAACGTGTGGGCAGGATGCGCAGCAATTCTTGTCATAAATTTCTCTGGGGTTCTTTTTGAATGCCAAACATTTTCATCTGCCGACAATCAATAGAGATTACGTCCTGTACATTGCTTCCCGACTTTTCAGCTTAGATTGGCTTCGATGAAAGGACGGACCCTCTAATGAACTTTATCGAATCTCCTCCAATCATCATCGATCAATAAGCAGATCAAATGTAAAATAATTTCAGAAGATGGGTGAAACCTCAATCTGAGAATTTGTCAGTCAACAAGCCAATCAAGTAAATGACGCGATATGGTTTCCGTGGTTGAAGGATGAGTGATCACTTGTTCTTCCTAAGTGAAACTAAGCCTGACCGTGGCCAAATTGTTAAGTGTTGAACCACTGACCGGTAGGCTGCAGGTTCGAAACTGAGTTTCGTGAATTGTGCACAGCTAATGATTCCCAACAAGGTTGAAACAAGTGTCCAGTGCCTCTCGGCTTTTAAGCATACATTAGCTTCGCTGACAGAACGAAATTTCCACTGAAGTTTACCAAATATCCTCACACTACCATCACTATTTATCGTTGCTCATCCAAATTTCAGACTAATGTTTACTCAGCCCCTAAGACGTGTTTACTTATGCGGAAGGATTTCTTGCTACTAGTGTAACGGTGATACTACTGATGGGGAGGCACGCGAGTAGTATGTGTTGTTCGTAGAATTTCGCTTTGCTTCTATTGAAAAAGGGATATCTGTTGCGGAATTCGTGGAGCCACTTTGTAACACTTGCTTGGATTTGACCGACGAATGAGTGGATTCAATGGATCTCCAGGAAAGTTCAAGAAGACTCGTTCGGGAGAAGATGGGTGTCCAGTTTTTGTAACTAAGATGCAAATTAGAGTGTTGCTTTCCTGTTCAGTGGTCTGTAACCGGTCAGTTGGCATTTCCTAATAAATAACAGCGCCGAAGGCCTTCTTTTCACTAGTACCTTATCCGTAAGCCTATGCCCCTTCTGCATACCACTTCTCTATTTCCAGGTTTCCTGTTTGTTACTAAACACCCTGCCAATTCAAGATTTGCATCATTCAAGGTTCGGAACGGTAAATACCCGGTTATCCTCTGGAATCCACTCTGGAATCGTGTGACTCACATAGTTTTCGGAATAATCTCAAAGAACTATCGAAGTTTCATGGACAGGAAATCTATCTTTCAGATTTATATTGAGCAGAAGTGGAGCTTTTACTGCGCCGCAACGAAGCTTCTGCAGAGAGAAGTTTTCAGACGAGCAGTGACAGTGTCAGAGGCATTGTCATCGATGAATGGTAACCACATATAGATAAGTCCCCTGGGGACTGAAATGCGCTGTCCGGATTCCGTCCAGTGTAGTCGTTCGAGATTTTTTCCATTACCCTGTCTGACTGTTCGTTCTCGATCAGGATCCTCGCAATTGACATTAGTCTGCTTATAATTGCAGTGTGTAGTTCTTTGATAGATATCTAGCAAGGTTTGTGTTGTGCCTCATACCAACGAAGCTATTAAAGTCCGCGTATTTCTGAAGCCAAGTTCCTTTACAGTATACCGCTGTCTGTAGCTTCTTGTCGGATCTCCTAATCAGTACGACGCCAAGTGGGAAGTACAATCAGACATCCGTGATTTCCGCGCGCGGTGCATCAATTACTACCGTGCGAACAGTAATAGTAACACGGCTGACTATGTTAAGTCCCAAACCAGTTCGGTCTCAGGACATCGTAGAAATTTCCCATCTTTCGCAGAACTCCAGTTGTCCTACTCCAAAAAACTGCATAATTCAGAGTGGCTACTGTGGTGCGAAATAAACGACAGTTGTAATTGGAATTGGAAGTAATTATTCGATACATATGCAAGTGTATTATCACAAGAAACACTTGACCTTGAAGCATAAAACAAAGTGAAGTTCGGACGAATTTAGTGACTATCGAAAGTTGCCCGTGTAACCCTCCACTCTAACCGCCACTCCCATGAACCGTCTGTCTGTTTTGGTGACTTATAAAGGGCAGTCGACAGTGCTAAAAAAGCTGGTGATTTTCTTAACTGTAAGGATCCTCCATAAAAAAGAAAACCTCAGATCTTGCGATGCAGCCGTTTCAATCCCGTGCGATTTTTGATGAACTGAATGTGGCTTCTAATTTAGACACAATCCATTTCGGCAGAAATTTCAAGTTCTCTAATGTCAACAATTCTCTTTGACTGTGGATAGGGCGAGCAGTTAAGTGCGCAATGATGATGTCACCTCGTACGAACAAGAAACGTTTGCAAGTCAGTTGCCAAGCTCGGCAAACATATCAATAGCCACCTGAGCAACAAACAATAAACACACCCGAGCTACCAATATACAACAACTTGCCAAGAGACAAGGATCTTTGTAACTGATCTGGTCCGTTTGATGGACATCCATACAAGATGGCCACTAACGAGGCTACAAAACGTTAACCGGGTCTTCGGTCGACGTGACGACTATATTGACATGATAGTAGTTTAGGACGGACACAACCATGGCAATGTTAGGTGAAAGCAGTGAGGTTTTGAAGTTGGACAAGACGAATTACGGTGGTCTTATATTGATGAAGTTTCCAGTATCACCTTTACATTGTCAAGTCACAGCTTACTGATGCTATCATATTCTAATAATTCATCTTCTCCACTCATGGCTGGAAGGAACACTCCTAACTCGGTTCCAATGAATGAGGTGAGAGAGACTGAAGACCTTTCGGGAAGCTTAGCATGTTGGCGCACTAGCATGCGCAGGCCTACTGGATAACATGAGGATTTTCTTCGAGTAACCTGAAGTCAATTTACCTCGAAAGGGAAGCTGTCGAAAATATTCAAGCAACCAGATTCTTATAAAAGAAATGCAGAAAGCATCGAAAATTTCCCTCTCAACCGGTAAGATCCGATAACCTGGTATTCTCAAAAGAAAAGTAACTATTATGGCAGAGAAGCCACTTGACGGGAGAAAATGAAGTAATTCAGCCATCACAAAATGTTAGCCCTTTTGTACTCTAATTTGGCTTCAAGGGGAGACTCAAATGAATCCCAGCTTAATCTCTCTTTTACGATATCCTTCAAATGAATGTACCGCACAACGAATGACTCATGTTTCAGATGGTAAGATATTCGAGATTCCGCAGTGTATCTTCTTTACAGAACACTGCTGATGAAAACACACCGACAGTCTATGACCGGTTTCGTCCTTCTTAAGGTTCATCAGGTATGTACAGTTCCTGAGTTTGCATCAGCTTAAGTTCTGACTGGACCCAGATTAGGCGCGGCGTGCGAACTACACTTATTTGTACACCAGTTTGGTTGTAACGGAAGACTCAACTGAATTCCAGTTGAATCTCTCATTTGTAAAGCAAGCGGCTGGGAGTGCACCTACCTGATGAACATCGAGGAGGTTAAACTGGTCTTGGTCTTTCGAAAAGTTCTCGACAACCTAATATGTAACGTTCCTTCATGATGTCAGCTGTTCTTTGCTCCGACTGTTTGTACAAGAATGTGATCGGGTTTACATGGACAGTCGAATATTGCAAACGAAAATGACTAAACCTAAAAGGAGCTTTTGTATGATAGGCATGCTCCCTGATAGACTGCTAGAATGATCAGGTCTCAAGGACCAATTTTATTCCTAGTTATATATCACTAGCATTTCATTTTATCTCTGTTTTTAGTCAAATGAGCTTCAGCGCTTTTTCATGTATTGGTTCAGTCTCAATGTAGCCAAAGTTCAACCGGTCTCCCTTGTCTTCTTCTTTGGGATTCGCCCACTCAAGTAATTGGGCTCTTTGACGTAATAGAATATGTTCGATCAGTCTTCTAACTCTCCGAAATCACCTAGCTATTACACAGGTGTAACACTGGCGATTGAGAAGGGATCCGGACCCAGGCGGCGAAACCCTGCTCCGTGATCTATATACTGCCGGGCTACATGCAGCCCAATTCCTTAAAACGGGATGTTTCTTTCACATACAGCTCAATGAATCAGTGTAAACTGACCATATAGTATCTTCATAAGTGATACTTCCTATAAACCTGGTGAAAATTCGCCTCTGAAGGAGATTCACAAGGGTTATTAACTTGTGGTGGTAGGTGAAATGTCCGCTCTAGGGCGCATACATCTAAGTGACATGTTGCCTTTTTGCAGAGCGGCATATGACTGGTTATCCATTGCCACCCGCAGAATTTACCTCTTCCAACCCAAATTGTTTATATTTGCTGCTTTATGGGCATTGATCACCAGATTTGTTTTTCTTCATTTGTGACTTACTGCCGGGTGTCGGTGTGTACACCTGTAAACTTATCTACGAGACTCGACCTTCTTTATGTATCGCCGGTCACTAACATAACATCCCGAAAAAGACAGGGTGCATTTTCCAACATTTACAGACCACCTTTCCTCAGGACGTCTTGTTAATAAGAGTAGATTGCCCATGATTTCATTCATTCAGTGCAGAGTCACAAGGTCACACATAAATGTGTCGTTACCTGACCGTGGTACAGTGTTACCCGCAGCTTACAGTTGTGAATGACAGTGTCCAAAAACGGTACCGATCTCCACTTTTCTACCTTGGGTTGCTGCAGGTAGTAACGTGCGCTTTCAGAAAATAGCACCGCAACTACACATAAGGGCGTGTTTGGACGCTGTGAAGGAGTGCCAGGAAAAGATTGTCAGTTACGAAAAACGAATGTCCACGCACCTTTGAGGTAAAAGTTGAGAAAACAAATCCCCAACGAAAGGCCTAATTACCGGTCCAACGTCGTTAAACAGTTTGGAAAACAAGGTAAATCCGTGTCCACTCCGTGGCAAATGCATTCGCATTCTCTGGATTTTGGACATTCGAAAAATAATTTTGATGGTATTCAAATGTCACCGGGTTCTCTGATTTACTGGTAAAATTCAAGCATTTGAAATCGGTTTGCTTGACTCCCTAAATGAAACACGGTCATCAGGTTCCCAAGCTTGAAAGCTTGGAACGAAGGTGTGCCCAACAAGTTAGGTCCCATTATCAACCATTCTATAGAATGTGCCGTTTATTCAGTTATGTAGTTATTTTACACGAAAACGTCCTTTCTGAAGTCATTTTCTGAGCTGGGTCTTATGTACTGCGAATTTGAAAGTATCAGGACCAACAGATCAAGGATTCAAGGCCAATCGATCAGAGTAATCGGTGAGATATGTCGGAATAATCTGAATGGTAGTAAGGCTTACTGTTTTCTGGGTTTTATGGCAATGAACTGTGCTGGGAAAATTCGACCCATGACCAAAGCACAATTTAGTGTTATGATAGTGGACTAAGTGTTCGGCTATGACCGTGAAAGGCAGTACTACTGTGTGAAATGTCTAGGCACTGAAAATGATTATGATGCCTTGCACCCAAAAAATGACAAAAATATGGTATGCCATGTTTCTGGAGAGTTACACGTTTTACTAATTAGTGCTTATTATGATTTACGGCGAGAAATTCCATCGGATGATATACTATTGTCTTCTAACTCACGCTCAACGCAAAGTTAAATGCTGACTAAAATGCAGAGTATCTGTTGTTAACTATACCAAAGATCGACAATGCAGAACTGACGTAACACCCATCGCTAAATTAGAGCCAATCCTTATGAGCAAATCAAAAGCAACTCAAAGAGAGAAAGCATCAAACTCGTTGAGAACCACTGCGCTAATTAGGAATGAACACTAGTCAACCATGAGATAGACTAGGTTGTGGAACGCCTGAATTCGGTAACAAGTACTTATCACCACATTCCCCAAATACTTCCTGGTTAATAACAAACAGGCATATCTTCAGTTAGTTTCCCGACTTCCCAGAACACAAATTGTTGCGAAAATGATAAAATCCTTAGCGGAATACACTCATTTGCATACCAGTTTGGTTTTCACACTAGAACCAACCGAAACGCTCATTTATGGAGTTTTCCAACTGACTGTGCTGTACCAGGCTGCCTCACGGCTCGTATCGAACTTATGTTTTGCTTAAACTTAAATTGTACAAAAGTTGCAAAATCCACTAACCACATACACATCAATCTGTTTTGAGCGAGGGACTTAATCGAAGCCAAGCTGCTCGTTTACAATATTCTTCAGCAAAATTCCCTCTCACGTGAAAGCCGAATTGATATGTAAATGAGCGTATTTGTTGAATTTCTTGCAATTTGAGTCCAAGTAGATTAGGAAGTTGACGGAAACCAGGGGAATGCGCCAACCTGATGAGCCTAAGAAGGGAGAGAACCAGTCGTGGGCTGTAATTCGGTATTTTAGTGAACGAAAAGCCCATCGCCCAAATTTGTGGCGTAACTACATATAGCAAGGCTGCGGCGTTGGCCGTACGCAGCGTTCAGCAGTTGACCGAATTGTTACTGCATTTCAACAATGAACTACTCGTTTTTTGTAAGTAGTTCGTACTTCGGACTGATTATCATAAGAGAAGCACCGAAATCGCGCCAATTCATAGGTTCGTCGAGCAATCAGTGCAAATATTGTGGGTAACGGCCTACTTCGGCACAAAAGATTTGTTATTCAAAGTGACTAGATGACATGTTTTAGGCGGACGGGTGAATAACCACCACCTGCTTCTACAGAATGCAGAAGAGCTGCTAAGTGATGAATTTTCCGTTGGTGCGGCAATCTAAATTTAGACCGACGAGCGGATTGGTTTAATTGCCAAGATTTACATCGGTATGAGTGATCTACCCTGGCTACAACAATCATAATTCCAAAAGACAAAAGAGTCAGGAAAAGAGTTGGGTTGTTCGATTGGTCAAGATGAGACGTGAGATGAGATGTCGGTTGGAAACCAGGTTAGCTGGTCAGCTGTTGGCGTATACTCATAAGCCCTGATAACAGAGAGGATGTGCACCAGACAAGCTGAAACATCCACCCAACACCATTCCATCTGCACTAACAAATCCCTTTGAGTTACCCGGGGCTCATCGATTAAATAACGACGAAAGGTTGTGGTCTTTCGCTGAGATGTGCAGAGCAATCTCAGTTTTCTAATTTTTGCATTGTGGGAGTCTTCTGGGTGGTAGCCGCATGTATGCAACGTGTACTTAGTGCTAGTTCACTACAACTATTCAGAGGTGACTAAACCTTCAAACACTCATTCAGGCAATCTGGATAGAAACTGACAACAAGGTCGCCACTGATATCCCTTGGCAGCCACATCTTGCAGCGTAGCCAACCAGGTGCAGTGGGGATCACGTGGTCCCCATCCTGGAAGGCGAGTAGCACCGACAGCACCCAAGAGTTTCGTAATCTCCTTCAAAGCCCTTTGCCAAGTCAAGGTTGGCCACCTCTTTGCATTCACTCTTCGGCAAGCGATGGTTCGACATATGTAACACACGCCCCAACCGTCGCAGCTTCTGGTGCAGGAGACGTTCTCCAATGGAAGTACCCGTTGCACAACCGAAAACTCCATTTCCAATAGCCTCGTTACAGATTCTCCGATACCAATCCACACGAGCTATGGTCCTGAGACAACGATTGTCGAGCACCTGAAGACTTCTCAGTTCCGCTGCTCGAAAAGGCCAAGTCTCACAATCATACAGCAGAACAGCCCGCACTGTAGTTTTTACATGCATCCCTTAAGATTGAGGAATATAACACTTTGACGACATGGATGCCCTAAATTAGCAGACGCGACTCGGACCGTGTAAATTCGTGCATTGACCCGCAATCAGAACTAATACAACTCCCAAGGTACGTGAAACGCTCCACAACGTCCAGTGCCTCTCCCTGGATTGTAAGTGGCGTGTTCAGTGGCTGCATGTGCATGATAATGACCTTACACTTTGTGGGTGAAAAGGAATGGATGACTTTGGCCAGTTCAACCAAAAACACTTGCGCCTTCTCCTCCTCTTCGAAGGTGAGAACGATGTCGTCTGCATATTCCAGATCGACATGGTTTCCGTCACAGGCTATTTGAACACCAGGTTTTTCAAGATCTTCCAGTGTTCAGGTCATGATTTCATCGATCACGAAGTTAAACTGGAATGGAGAGAGTGGGCATCCCTGACGGACACCGTCTTGTGTACGGAAGCTTTTGGTGAGCTCAGCGTATACTCTCACACGTCCGGAATTCAGAGAATACAAAGGGCTTATTACGTTCACGAACTTCCGGGGTATTCCTTGGTCGGCAAGCGTGCCGAGAAGAACAGATCGGTCAACCGAGTCGAATGCGCCCTGGAAATCTAGAAATACTAGGTGAAATTGTTCTAGCACCTGATAGAGTATAAGAATTTGGTAGACGCAATCCCTACCAGGCCGGAATCCCACTCACTGCTCTCGAGTGAGCTTTTCACGAGCCACCGGAAGGCGACGAAGCACCAGTGACGCCAAAATCTCGTTACGACTAGGGTCAAGATGACCCTCTTTGGCTACCACACTCACTACGGGCCCCTTTTTTGAGAATGAAAACTATCACCGACTCTCCCCAGTTGTCTGGGACAAATTCCTCTTCCCGAATGCAAGCAAGTAGATCAGATAAGCGCTGACTGAGGACTTGACCCCCACCTTTGGAAGACGCGGATGGGAGGTCATCCGCGCCAGAGGTTAGGTGGCACTTGAGAGAACATATGCAGTCATAAACCTCTGAGGCCGTAGGCGGTTCCACGTTCACGGGCCAGGGTTTTATGTCACCTGTGGTCTCCAAATGTTACCATGACAATTTTTTTCGAATTATTCGACCCAACGGTTGAGGCGTTCTTCTTTATTCGATACTCCTTTCCAATAATTGTTGGTTTCGCTCACAGGTGGTTTCCAGGGGCCGGTCGCATGGATCAACTGAAATAATCTTCCGGTGTTCCCCGCTTCCTCGGCCTCTTCTATTTCTTAAGCTTTTTGTGTCCACCACACCTCACGGTCGGCTCGCACACTCGCTTTCACTTGACGTCTAATAACTAGTCGTATCAAGCGATGTTAGGGGCCGGCTGGGATATTTCCTCGAGATCTAAGGAATGCCACAGTTCGGCCTGATATCCAGTGCTTCATTGGGCCTAGCAGTGTCGTGCTACAGACGAAATTTCCATCACTATGCAAAGAGGTGGCAATTTTGTCCCAGTATGAGTTCACACCTGATAGCAGGCATTTGCTAGTAAATGTTTCTATAGATAGACTCGGACAAGGGGGGTTCTAAAAAGATCCCTTAACCAAACACATTTTTGTCGACGTTATATGGATTATATTTGCCACTTGGGAGAACAGATAATGTCGGAAGTACTAAGCAGTTTCAACTAGGCGTATTCAGCGATCGGTTTCACCAGTAAAGAAGACATTGACCGAACTTCATTTCCGTGATTTCGATCTGCATAGAAAACCTGTTAAAGGAATAAAAATACGTGACCCTATGAAGTCGACTTGGTCCATACAACGCACAAGCGCCCAGTTTTGTGGATATAAGTGAAATTCGGTTAGTTGCTTAGGCTACAGACCCCGCAGGATCTGTTACGAGGGTACCATGGACATGGACCATGAACTAGCGCTCTGGTAGTAAATGAGTTTTCAGGCTGCATCTGACCCAGAGCAGTAAATTCGATGGTGCTCAAGAAAACAACGTATATTGAGCTACCATTCTAGCAAGATAACACGTCGGAGTTTACCGAAAGAATACTAACAAGGCCGGTTAGCAAAACCCTCAGTGCTACGCATCTCAGTTTTCTTCACAGGTACGTCTTGCATACAAGCAGATATAAAGAAAACCACTAATAACGCGGTCGGTTTCCACGTTTCAAAAACCAGGAATTCCAATATTCCGTGCACATCGTTTGAGGTTGCTTACCATGTTTCCGAACACTAATTCAAGGCTTTAAGATAGCGTTTAGTTGCCAGGGCTTAAGATGTCACCAGTCCGATGTGCTTACAAAACAACTGTGTTCAAGCATAGACCAGGCCTATGCCATCATCCAACCCACTTTTCAACGAGGGGGTCAAAACAGATAAACATAACATGTGTACACAGCCGTGCCCGTGTTTGGTGCACGTATCATTACATCTGTGAATGTATTACAGGTAGATCGGAATCAAGAACTCAATCCTACTGACCCTCTGGCACGACAACAAATCGGTTTAGCTGAGTCAGGCGATACACAATGCACCCAATCTTCTCAAGAGTATGATACATATAGATCGGTTAAACTGGAACATGTATAACTTAGGAAACTGATCGATGGATTTCGACTGTCTTCATTTGTAGTCAGGGCGCGAAAGTGAACTGTCAACGTCCCCTATAACACCAGCAGAAAAGAGAATTTTTCCTCAAACTGCGAGCGTTTGCAAGCAGCATGAGAATAGAAAAGTCGATCGCAGTCCCAAGAACTACTGCTTAAATGGTAGTGATGCACTTTGTAAGTCTACCCTGGTTATACGATTCGAAGTAGATTCAGTGACTGCCGTCGCTGCGGCTTGACTCAACGACAGAATGCGATATGTGACTGTTGTTTGTAGTGTAACGCTATGTTATCAGCATTCGTTCCCAGTTTACACAGAAAATTTGGGCTCGCCAAAGCGTACAGTGACATAACAAGAGCGTAAACTAGTGTTGCAGCCCTTGGGTCACAAAATTTGGGATCAGAAATGTGGTGTATGGGGTATTCGCAGTGTAACTACATACCTGAGGACAGCAGGCAGTGCAGCATAGAAAAAAATATATATGGGCTTCAATTCGTATGGGTGTGCCATTGCAATTAGACGCGTGGTCGTTTTCGACAGTTACCGCAGTCCTAGCCTCAAAGAGTGAATCAAATGTTTCCTCATAACTACAGCAGTAGTCAAAATATGAAATTTATGGAAACTGAGGTAACCACAACAGAGCGACACATAAACTTACCATAAATGATGCAGCGTTCGAGCGCTTCAAAGTGAAGGTAACGGATAAACCTAACTTCGATGGCTTGAGAGAAATCTATGGCTTTTGCGTGCTAACTAACAAGTTAAACTTTTTCCAGCCTAAATTTCAAGTTTTAACTGACCCCATTTACATCGAACTTGCGCGTACACGCGCAACTACTAACGTACGTACCAAAAAGATTCAAGCTTGAAACTGTGGAAAATCTCACTCCCTATTAGGCTTTATCTATGCAAGGCCTGCAATTCAAAACTAGGTGGGTTCCCCAAGTGTGATGCACGACAGAACAAAGCACTTAAATTGAAAAAAAAACTATAAGTGGCCGTGTCTAGCCAGGGGATATAGAAGGCCTCAGGATGTGACTTAGTGATTTTGATAGCCTGCCACATTAACAGGTGAACGTCTCGAAGTGTGAGCTTGTGGATGTTCGGCCGCAATCACAAAACCATACAGTGCTTTGTGCAATAAGGCAGATTTACTAGCGTAAATCCCGCTCTTATTACACTGGCCCACAGGCTGTGGAGGTAGCGGACAACACTGCCTCTCGTGCATGCTGTGCTAAAACCATACGAGTACCACGCATCGAATGCTAACAAGACGTTGAAATCAGTTCACAGAGAGGATCGTGAGTGTCAGTTTACTATCCAATATGCATGACGTGCTAGGCACATCCACATCCTAGGGAAGGTCAAGCACATAGTCGTACAGTTATTCAGCACACCTCTGTCCTGTGTCCGTGTGCTGTTTCGCGGCGGGCTATAAATGCTAGGAAGCGGCGCCAGTAAAAACGGGCTAGAAAGGAAGCACGACAAGCCTAAAACCTGAGGTTTTCACAGTGTTCTCATTCGACTTGCTTCGGCTGACGGCAGTTAATGTATCGGAAATTATTCTCGATAGGTGAGCTCTAGTCACCAGACGTCATGTGGTACAGCTATGATGCCCAGTCCGTTTGACCACTTGTCGTTGCTGCTGGCATTACAAAGAATGAGCATACACTTTCACATTTGTGATAGTTTGGTCCAGTCATAAATTAATGGGTACGAGTCAAACAGGCTATATGAATTTATGGTCAGAAACCGTTCCGACGAATTAGATCCCTCACCATAC
>NW_008751661.1:4366997-4371550 GCF_000715545.1 Opisthorchis viverrini
TATATATATATATATATATATATGAAGCATGCTTTTCATTGGTGAATACTGGCGATTCGCAAACCGACGCGATCCTGAAAGATGCACCCATGAAAGACACAATCTGGATTCAGTTGGATACTTACATCATCTATATAGGATTACGGTTGTACTGTGTTTCTTGAGGGATGTAATCATCCCAAAGCTGGTAAGATTCCACCTTTGTTGCCCACATTGTGAAGTCCGCGTCCAAAATACAATATGACATCAATGCATATATCTGTGTGCACCAGTAGAAAACACGTAACATTGTGTATCTTGAAAGTGTGCAGAACTTTTGCATACCTGACAGAAACGTCGTTAACCATCGATTCCCGATGTTCTGGGGACTGGCAAATAAGACAGAACCATCCAGATAACGTAGCCGAAATTCGTGTTTGTCAGGTGAATCCCCTTTGTAATCAAGGTCCGCATAATACTCAGGATGAAAGTACCTCACCATCCTCGATTGGATTCACCACAGAGGAACATGGTGCCAGTTACAATAATGTAGCTCACGTCAACGGTTTCTACAGGAATAGATGTGAGTTTGGATTGAGAGGATCATGAGAGGATCACATGCAAAACCAGCCAGCTGCAGTTCTTAATAATCATATCAACGAGCAAATTCTGGAACCGATCCTCGCAACCATTTTTGTGTAGCCCTTCCTATTCGGCCCTGCCCCGGTTGTGTAGGCTTCTAAATGCGGCTATTGGACGGTTCGATGAAGATGCATCTCCGTTTTGAAGCAACAGACGGAACACTTCAAAGAAGAACATGCTCTGAAATGTAAGGCTACGCTACACGCATTGCAAGGAGCAAATGTTGCTGCAGAAACGTCCGTATTGTGACACTTTGAAACGACAGTATGAGGAAGCTGCAGTACGCACCTGCTACCTAATCCTCCGTAAGTGTACATGATATCACACTAGCATTTGGAGATGGCAGAATCATAACGTCAGATTCCCTGAGATGAGCTTTGGCCATCGTCTTATAGAACGAGAGGGTCCCTTGTAGCGAGCCTCCCGCAATGCGCGAAAGAAGTATATTCTATAACCCAATATGATAAAGGAATTTCACCCGTGCATTCAACATTATTTGGGTGAGGTTTGAAGAACCGGTATTGTGTGCAATTCATTTGAAAACGCGAAATGTCCATCAGACAACGAACAAAGGAATCAATGTGTCAAAAATGTGGAATCTGTGAGGGAATCTGATACATCGGACGTTTTCCTGTCGTCCACAGTACAAATTTCTTCTGGGTAAGATGGCTTCCAATCGCCATGCACAATAGGGAGGAGGGACTTTTCAGAGCAATGTAAGCATGTTACTAACATTCGCTTTCTTCTGAAACGCAAAGAGCGACCACTGACCGTATCTACAGTGGCATAGCAACGAGAACAAAAAGACCTGCGTAAAAATGGTGCAAGTCTAGTGTGCGATTTTTCACAAAGCGTTATCATTTGAATGGTCGCATTCCGACAAAGAGCGAGTGGTAGCGTCTGTTCGCTATGGTTTGAGAATAATCTGGCCTGTTGATACAGAAGATTGATGTGATTATGCATCGGCGAAGGTTTTGCAACATCTGGGTTGTCCTTTTTGCGTTTCCCCATTTAGCGAATTATCTATAAAGAAGAATAGACATCCGTAAACAGGTGTTAAAAAATATTCGGTTCCTACCATAAAAGTTCAAATGGACGAAACCCTCCCTCCTCACTGAGGCTCAGTAAGTAGATATAGGCAGGTTAGCTGTCACCTTTGGCCTTCGCTGACATTCTACACCTGACACTAGCATCCCCTTTTTTACACTTATGATAGCGAGGAAGTCAAAAATACCAAAAGCAACTACCAACCACTGAGTGCTACCCCGGTATTTCAAAGAACCATTGTTGTTCATAAGTTCCAGTAAGTTCTTGCCGTATCCGCTCTGTTTTCCCAGAGAGCTGAATCATTTTTTCTCGTTTTAGCTCTCATTGTCAAAGTTTTGGATGAATAAAGCCCAACTTCTGAGCCCTCACTCTTTTCCCTTCTTACTCTTGAAAGCCTTTGCACTCTGTTGCTCGTCAAACACAACAATTTTTCATCCAAAGAAAGCTTCAACGAACGCGGAATAGATTCTTACGTCTTGAACGTTTCGATACGGATCCCCATACCCAAGACTTGGCAGATATCTGGGAGCACTGGTTTTGTACTTTCGTGTGTTTTCTTTATTCCGTTGCTCTTCATTCACCGGATAAACTGAAAACCTTGGTCAATCGCGTTGCTACTAGTGCTTACCGCTTCATCAAGGACTGTAAGGATTACGCACAAGCTATTGCTACCTTGCGAGAAATTTATATAAAACCGAAAAATAAAGTACTCGCTAGGCATTTTTTGAATACTTGTAAGCAATGTGGAGATTAAAATATTGATCAATTTGTGCAAAAGACTCGCAGTTTGCCATACTGTCCGCACAGAACAACATAGCGACGAAGCACTACGAGACGCATTTATTGGTGGACTGCATTCGAAAGTTATTCGTCAGAAACTATTAGAACATTATTCGCAGGATGTTAAAACCGCCTACAATCATGCGGAAGCTCTCGAACTAGTGCAAAAACAACCGCAGTCGTCTTTTTCGAACAATCAACTCCCCTGTGCTACCGTATCAAAGACCCCCAAGGTCTCCACGTTCTCAAGCATCATCGCATGAACAGATGACTGTTAATAGTGTGGGATCTTCATGTTTCTTCTGTGGCTATGCCTGTCACCCGCATTATAAATGCCCCGTGAAAGACGCGACCTGCAAAAATTGAAGTATGCAAATCTACCACTGGTCGGAAGAACGCCTCATCCGTTTAAGCACACTACTAACTTGCATCAGTGCTGCAGCCCCCGAGTGTCTCAGAGAATCAGTCACCGATGTCATCATCATCAGCTGTAATGACCGCGTACTTGTCGTACAGTGGTTGTGGCTGCACAGTTTCGTTCACCGATGATTCGGAGAGGTGGGGCAGGTAGCTGCTCATTGGAGGCGGGAGCTAATAAATTAGTGCATAGATACAGCACTGTAGGCGGACTGTTAAGTGATCAATTATTCAATCAAACTAGCAAAAGCCGATGCGTGTTCAGTCACACCGCAGAAGTCCGACCGAATGTGATCAGCGTCCGGGCGTTTCATTGAAGCACGATCGATGTTGATGGGTGTTCACTAAACGCCTATCAAACAACCTAGATCAATGTCAGAAAGTGCCCTTTAAATAGCGCGGGGCCGTTGTAACATTTGTACTCGAACGGACTTGCTTGTCGCCATAAAGCTGTTGTGTTCTTTGTCGGCGAGTTCTTTTCCGGCACCAGACACTGTAGTGGTAACAGCAGTTAGATATAACAGAAAGCAGCACAAATGGCAGGCACCTATACTGGCCCTCGACCTGATGCTCCGCGCACTATGGTATGTCAGAAGCACGGTAGCTCTAGATAACTATTTACAAGGCAAAAGTGAATTACTGAAGTTGTATGTGCAACATGGTACGACAACTCTTTCATCCCCACATCCGTGTATTCAGTCACTGGATATCCTCAGGAGTTCTAACACACCCTTGAGGAATGTAACCCATATCCGCACGCAGTAATCGACTTGACATCGCACACGCACAGTATTCAGGAACGAAGACCACCAAACTAAGGTTTAAATAGCGCGGGCCGTTGTAACATTTGTACTCGAACGGACTTGCTTGTCGCCATAAAGCTGTTGTGTTCTTTGTCGGCGAGTTCTTTTCCGGCACCAGACACTGTAGTGGTAACAGCAGTTAGATATAACAGAAAGCAGCACAAATGGCAGGCACCTATACTGGCCCTCGACCTGATGCTCCGCGCACTATGGTATGTCAGAAGCACGGTAGCTCTAGATAACTATTTACAAGGCAAAAGTGAATTACTGAAGTTGTATGTGCAACATGGTACGACAACTCTTTCATCCCCACATCCGTGTATTCAGTCACTGGATATCCTCAGGAGTTCTAACACACCCTTGAGGAATGTAACCCATATCCGCACGCAGTAATCGACTTGACATCGCACACGCACAGTATTCAGGAACGAAGACCACCAAACTAAGGTTGGTGAGCGCCACCTTGTTCCTGAACAGAACCCCAGGGCACGTTTCGCTGCTAGGTGCTACTGTTCACTGGCCTCTTAGTTGTGTGACATTACAACCCAAAAACCCGACCTAAGCTGCCACCTTGACGTGGTGGTCTAAGGTTGGTGCCACCTTGTTCCTGAACAGAACCCCAGGGCACGTTTCGCTGCTAGGTGCTACTGTTCACTGGCCTCTTAGTTGTGTGACTGACAAACCCAAAAACCCGACCTAAGCTGCCACCTTGACGTGGTGGTCGGGCTTGAGTGCTGCAATGATCCCGCGGGCTACACTGGCTGGAACTTCGTTCCACAAGGTCTAACCATGCCAGGAAGGCCAAAGGGGAGCAGCCAGACCAAGAGCAGCGAGACCCCACACTACGAGTAATCGTGGTACGAGGCGGTCTGGGGGTAAAGTCGT
>NW_008751661.1:4374535-4377916 GCF_000715545.1 Opisthorchis viverrini
ATAGATGAACTGATCACGCTTCATAGGTTGCGCTGGCTTGGCCACGTGTTGCGTATGCCAGTCGACCGACTTCCTCGAAGGGCTCTTTTCGCACAACCACGTGAAGGGTGGAAGAGAGTCAGAGGCGGTCAACCAATGACTTGGCATCAAAGTATGAAAGCCATTACCAGCAAACTTAGCTGCGATGGTCATTGCCGTCTTCCTGAATGGGGACCCCGAGACGGGCCACATCAATGGCTAGACACATTGTCAGACATGGCCCAGTCGCGCCCTCAAAGGCGCCCGTGCATCCACCTTCAATGCATGGCTCCTTTTCCAACCCCCTCACCACTTGACAGCCCATTGACAGTGCTGGATTTATGCACCAATTTATCAGCTCCCGCCTGCAACGCGCAGCTACCTACCCCTCCCCCCCCCAAACTATCGGTGAACGAAACTGCGGCAGCTACAACCACAGTACGACGAGTACGCAGTTATTACAATCCAAAAAGCTTTAATCAGAGGTTTTGCTCCAGGTTGGTATTGTTTCAAACTGAGCTCCAGATAGCTCAGACTTGAAGGTACGTGGTTTGAACGCAACCTCAGAATCTCGACTGCTCCCGTTTAGTCTTGGGTAGCCTGGCAGTATCCCAGTCCTTGTGCTCCCTTCAGTTGGCATAGCAGTTATGCACCAAACGGGTGCTACAGCTGAACGATTTTCCCCGGAGGCAGAAGCATCCCTAAAAGCCTTTATAATTGTGGCTGATCGTTCAATGATCCTAAACCTCAAAATCCGTTCCATGATCTTTCCGTAAAACTGGCTAGACTTACGGGACTCAGGGCCATGTCCTGATCCAATTAGTGGGTTAGAACCACCGCCGCAGTCTTCCATGAACCTGAAATCGGCATAGGTAATTCCACTGATTAAAGAACCGTGCAAAGTTTTCTGCTTGCCCACCTATACCCTTCCGGGGTTTTGTTATGGTCCTAGCTTCACATTTTTATCTACTTTAGCTGCGATAATTCGCAACTTTATCATTTGATAGGCTGTCTCAATATCCGATACGGGTCCAGTCGTCATTTCGTTAGATGGTGGTGATTTATTCGTGAGAAGTCCGTGATATGTCTTTCCGTCGTGATGTAGTATCAATCACACTTCAGCGCATCCGAGGCGTTTCGGAGGGCCGCTAACACCTGGTCTCTGAGAATCACGTCGGAAATGTGTTTGAGATGGCCCTAGACATACCATCAACCCAGGAGGTATGTAAAGGTGCTCCGATGCCGACTGCGATATAAAAACTTTGGTGGCTCAGTTAAAGGGCCGCCCGAAGTTGAGGGGTGTGACACACATGTCTGACGTGGTATTCGATCGGATATCCACCGTGGTTGTCATTCAAGAGACTATCGAATCTGCACTCTTTGACCCTCATGGGGCTGCTGCTGTTTTTTGCTGGTCTGTTTCTCAATTCTTTCCAACGAACTCTAGACCGCACTGGAACGCTCTGCCTGACCCCGAAAGTGCGTTGAAGATAAAGATCACAAGCATAATGCTGCAGGTAGTTGGCGGAATTCACCAAAACGGACTGAAGTGTTACCGGTGTTGGATGCCACAGCCGGGATACTTGTGTTACGTGCGTTACAACCCGTCTTCCATCTGACGGTAACTTCGATGACAATAAATCGCCACGTTATGGTGTTCCCATGATCGCACCACCATCACTCACAATCGTTCCAAAAGTACAGGTCCAGAAATACAGCCCAGGCATGGGAGATCCAGATCCATGTAGTTGGTGAGATCGCAGGCGATGTGACATTGCACCGCATTGAACGACACGGAGCAGGCCGGTTTTCCCTTCAGTTACAATTTTCCATCACACGCATTACGAACGGCACACATTCGGTCTCAGCTAGCGGCCTTCAAATCACTTTCAGGGTTCATTTTAAGATCGGCGTGAGGGCGAAACCTGTATCAAATTTGAGAGTAACCAGCGCGTCAATTTATCAGCTTTGAGCCAGTTACCAAGGGCAAGCTAGTTGCAGCCGCTGGAGTTTCAATAATCGGAGAATGAAAGAACGTTCTAGGTACAGTAAGGCATGAGGGACAATAGCATGTTCGATGTAGTAACGACAATGCCTCAGCTCAGTTCTCGGTCTGATTCTCCCAAGCTAGTATTCTTAGCATAAGTAACGCCAATGATACAGTGGGTCATACGTTTGATAGTCGCTTAGAATACACATTGACAGCATACAGTATTTGCAGTGTAGGCGGCGACAACATTCTCGAAACTCGGACGCTTTCTGAAAGGGAGCTCAGTATTAGCACAGCGGGATTGAATTTTTAAAAGCTACGTGTCTCTGATGGACTAAAACGCACGGGCGATTGAGTTCAGAGTACGGGGAAAAACTTTCGAGCACCATGTAGGCATCTAGGGGTCTCAGCAATGCTAGGAAAGTATTCTGCCAGACTTTTTCCGCCGGAGGTATGATTACTTCAGTGGACAATGAAATTTGGTGAGCTGCGAAAATATTAATGTAGATTGGGGCGGCTTTTGGTTTGGGCACATATGCAACACAATGCAGCATTTTGATTGAAAAAATTTTATTCCACTCGTAAAGGTTTTGGAGCTAATATCATTGTGCACCCAATGCGATCACGCGACTTGCGGCGTCATCCATGGCGGATTTTTATGATTGACCCCCTCAAACGAAGCAGAGAATTAGGATGTGGTTGTGGCTTTAAAATATTTACATCGCTAACAAATTTAATTTATAAATAAACATAAAAAGTATGGGATTTCCGGTAGTTTTAGATAGCTTGGTTGTAAAGAGTGTAATCCTATATTTTGTTCCTAAAGTTAACTATATCTCCAAAGGAAGATGATATTTGGGATTACTGGCGTTAACAAAAAGTAATTAGTCAGAACAGCCCAGAATCAGCAGCTGACGCTGGTGTATTGGCTGTTTGCAATCAGCATGGTTCACATATTATGAAACAGTTATTCGTTTGAATTAAAGGAATAGCCTACGTGTAATAGTATATTTTCTTCTCAATGAATCAATTGAAGGCCATGCATTCTTGGAATTGTGTTCGGTAGCTAAGGCACCCGATATATTCATTGACTACTCTAGGTGCAAGACCCGGTGTTTTCATGGACAGCCCTAACTTTGGTTTATAATGAATGAACTATCGGTGTGTCCTTCGGAGCCAACAGACCAACGATAGAGTCTGTGGTTAGGCCAGAGTTTTAGCTCTGAGTACCACTCATCTGAGTACACAGAATAATATAAACAGCTGTTGACGTATTTAGTGAGCAATGAACGCTAAGCTTGGAATACCACTATTGCCATAACCTTCTGATGCGACTTTCGACGACACATATCAGATATACCTAAAGCAACAGC
>NW_008751661.1:4378570-4384454 GCF_000715545.1 Opisthorchis viverrini
CTTTCTTTCCCAGGTAGATTCCCATTCCCTGGACCTCGATATGAAAAAGGAACGCGTGGCCTCCATCAATGACAACTCTTCTTCTGTTGACTTGTTTGGTCAGGCTGACACTTGTCGGTTCGGACTTGTACACAATTCCGTTTCGCTTGTCGCTCGTTCGTGGGGACGCCGCCCCTTCTGTTGTTTTGGAATATATGTTTGTGTTCCGTCAGTGCTGTTCTTAGTTGTGTGTTGGATCACGTGCTGGTTGACAGAACTTCTCCCGTTTCCGTGCACCCCTCGTCGTTTGTGTTCGCTATCATCCGCCCATTTACGTCCCGTTTCAGCTCCACGCGGTTTCTCGTCGACTGTGCGATTTTGACACACTACATTGTAGCGTCGTTGCAACCGTGGTGGCGGCGTCCTGCACGTCGTGGACACCCGGACCGCAAGAGGAGCAAGCGAGGAATGACCATTTGTAGCTCGACATCAGCTTATATACCAACCTGACTTTGGCCTTCACACACCAGTTGCCCGGTCCAGACCGCAAGTCGCCGACTCTGGCACCCAATGGACCCCTTCTGGGACGCTGAACTCGTAACCGACATTCAGACGATGCTGAATCCTCACTGGCTGTTGGGCCCACTCATTCAGCCAGTCATATTTCTGCGTAAGAAAGGCGTTACCCTCATTGAGCGTGTCCAGCGGGCCGCCACGAGAATGGTTGCCGGCCTCAAGTCCGTGGACTCCGAAACGCGTCTCGCGACGCTTGATCTCTTTCCCCTGGAGTACCGTCGCCTCCGAGGGGACCTAATTCTTACCTACGCCCTGTTTGAACAAAGCTTGGCAAACAGGTTTTTTACCGTTGACCCAGCAAACACCCGGCGGGGACATAGTAAGAAAATCTTCAAGCTCAGGGCACACACATCCGTTAGACAAAACTTTTTTGATCCTGTGTATCAATCCGTGAATTTATTTATGCGAATCCTCGCGCTGGCGAGCATACTGCCCCGCGCTGAGAACATAAAGAGCAGTGCTACACCCTTTTTTCACTTGTGCCTTTCAGGTGAACGACAGCCACTGACCGACAAGAACAAAACCGACCCGGGAAACTTGGGCAAAAGCCTCGATCCTGTGTATCAATCCGTGAATCCGTGAATCCGTGAATCCCGGACTGGTCAGTCAAGGTCGGATTAGTCCTTTCGCCCTAACAGAGCCCAAATGAAACCACCTAACACTCAGTCGGCTCAAGCATTGGGTAACCGTGCGTTGAATACGATAGCTTGGACGCACGAGCGGTAATGATCACATGAGTGATCCATGTCTGACAGCGCTATTAACCATTATTGTGTTGAGCCTCAGGGTGTCCCTCCAGATGGGTGACAGCCTTTGGTGTAAGCACACTTCATCACCAGGTCTTACACCACCTGTCGGACGCTTCAGCGCAGTGAGTTCCCTCCATACAGTCAATGAGGTAATTTGAAGTGGACTTCATCATTCAGGAGGATGAACCAATGAGTAAAATATCGTCCGCCTGCTCATTTGCTCTTGTCAAAGTTCCCGGGGATATTTTGAACCTCAATGCTTCAAAGGCAACTACGGAAATTTCAAGCAGCACATCAAAGCCAGAGCTTTAAAAGAAAGTTAACTGAGGGCAGCCCTGCCTGGCATAACTGGACGTCGTGAACTGAGGGGAGCTTACTTTACGCTCGCTGATGCCCAAAAGATTTTGCATATATCGCCCATTAGAGGCGTAAATTTGAAGGGGAAGCCGCTGTTATCCAGAAGTTGTCAAATTTTCTCAGGATCAAAAATCAGAATCGGTCACCATATCAAGGATATCAGTTGATTTATGTCGCCTGAAAGATTAGCGCCTTTGGAGTATTTGTCTCCCTGTGACTTGACCCTGGATTATTAAAACAAACCCGTCGGTATGAAAGATAGACGTATCCGCCTGAAAGCCGCATGCTTATCAAGAGCTTAGCTAGAAATGGACGCATTTTTCTGAGCCGGACATTCATTGTCCGTGGCTCCACCATGACATCATTTTGGCTGTTGAGGATAGAATGTACATGGCTGCAGTACAATCTGTCTCATTTGATGAAACAGATGCACCTGCCACTTGAAGAGTTTTGAACCCCACAGCTGACTATTTGTCTCCAAACGGAACTAATGGATGCCGATAATTTTCTTCTTTGCAAAAAGCAATTCTCTATTTTTGCCAAGTTGGTTTTACTTCCATACTACCTTTCCTGACTTTGACCTGAACGCAAACCACGCTTGACCTTGGTATCGCGCGTGTTTTCTAATCAACACCTGGTTTCGCCATTTCTCAAGTCTATTCTTAGATGCACACCCTCAAGTTCTCTTAAAGCGCAGTTTGAAAGAATGAATTTCAGCACAAAATTTCAGCATTTGATGGCGTTTATTCGGAACCTTAAAGTGATTACTCGCGGCCGCAGTTTTGTTGGAGGTTGTTTTAAAGTACTCGATTTCAACTATGGGCGCGGAGTTCATAGTTTAATAGCGGATAATGTCCTCACATAATGTCTTCGTTGCGACCCTGAGTAATTTTTTTCAAAAAACTGCTTTCTTCACGTGTTTTCTTCTGTATTGGATTTATTGATAATCTCAATACTACATGAACAATGATCACGCCCTTTATGTCCACGTAAACTCAAGATGGAACGACCATTATTAAGATGTGTAGGAAAAATTCTTTCATTGTTGCAGCTGGCTTCCCGCCAAACAAAGCCGAGAAATGCATCGTCTCTAGTATTTTTGTTTTCTAATGATGGTTGGCACATCTTTTATCGCTCGCACGGCAAGGTTCAATCTTCAACGGTACACCGGCTCAGTGGCATTGCCGTTAAATGAATTAGCGTGTTTATAAGAAAAACAGGCAGACAAAACTATAAAATGGTCGGCTCTTTGAAGCTCTTTTACAAAGCGAACCTACTGAGACAGTCTTGTTGGCGCATGTAACATGCCCGTCCGGGATACATAGGGGATAAGTTGAACTGCGGGAAAATCAACAGACTGGGCTTGGCGGTCGTGGTACAGTCATCGCGACGTCGTTCTTGGGTTCGTTGACAGCCTCGTATATGGACATCTAGGGGAAGTAATTTGGGGTTGTCACTGTAGTATGGATTTGCCAAGGAATGGTGACAAGAACCGTGCAAGAATCACTGATATTCTTGGGCCCATCGAGGGCGCAACCACTCAAATGAGACAGCAATACAGCCGTTTACATTGAGGACTCAAAATTTGAAAAAATGTCCAGATCCGCAAGAAAGCACTGTAATATGGGTTGGATCGCTACCAAAAATAGCAAGCAACAAAGTAGTCACATTTACTAACCACTTCAGTCGGGCAACACTGCCCGATTTCAAAAATGATGACTCATATTCAGATGCAGATAATAAGTAAGCGGGTGTGAGTATGTGATTATGAGGGACGTGCGTTAACTCATTTTTGTGTAAATGAGGTAATAATGCGAATGCTGATCCCAGTATTTGGACACTTTCTGGCAAAAACCTTGTTGACCCAGAATATCCAGACAAAATCGTACCCAGCTTTGAAGAGAGGGCAAAGGTTTTTGGGATGAAGTGATAAAAGCCTTTTCGTACTTTGGTATGTACTTTGCACCCACACTGGACATGCAGTCGCTGAAGATACCGCTTGCAATCCACGATGAGACATTCGAATTATTGTAGCGTTTTATGTACATTCAAAGTTATATATTTTCTGGATGTAGTTTGACAAATGAGGTTGATGAGCGAATCTGCAAGGCTCGGCTTGTGTCTACTCGCCCGTTACAGTGCGGGCTCTTGTGTGACTGTCACTTGGTCCGTTCAAACAGCGAAACTAAGACCCCTTCGAAGAATTGACAGCCGTTGTCTAAGAATCGTAGCTAGTGTGGATCGGCGTCAAGGAATCCATAACGTGACAATTAGAAAGCAGTTTTTCATCTGTGCACCGGGGACTTCCATTGAAGAATGTGTCTAGCATGGAAAGTTAGTTGGTTACACCGAAAATACCAGCCGGGTAAGGCATATGTGAATGCGCATGCAAGAAGCATTGTGGGGTTGGATTATGGGGAGTGAGGTTCAGTCGACCACTTAGAGGACAAAGGCAGTGTGTGTTACCTGGATGAGGGTTGAAAAATATGCTCCTGGGCAATGGGATGTGATGAATTTTAAAGTCTACAGGTAGATTATCATATCCTGAGACAGTTGGATCGCATCAGGTGTGGCTGTCTTAATAGCTCATCTATCCAGATACTGTAAACGTGATTTCAGAAGTGAAGATATGTTGCCACACTTTGGCATGGAAGATTAGCTGGGTGTGGCCCAAACCTACAAGACAGATATAAATTAGAGCCTGCAAATAGCCTAAAATGACACGCAGCTTTTAAAATACATGTTCAAGATGCGGGCGGGTGAAAATCGCAAACACAAGCAAGTTAGCTGATGGGTTTACTAGGAAGGAGCCCCTGGATGATGAGACCTCTTCTGCAGCTGGGTGTGGGATGGTCACAAGTTTTGTTGAGGACAAAGGAGCTGTCAATTTTATTAAGCTACATAGCATCGGTATCAGAGATCAGAAGTTAGGTGGTTTTTGGATTTATGTAAATGTGCGCGAAGGGATTTATCGAGCACCTGGTTAGTTAGCGACCACAACTATGTTTCATTACGTGTTTTCAATTATATTGCGGAAGATGTATTTGAGCCATTATTGGTTATGTATTTTTCTTTTCGGAAAACTTACGAGTGAAAGCGGCTTCCTGTCGCTGGGAACTGGAGTGACTACATAGTATGTTTGTACCGATGCAACCAAGAAATGGAAACATGGTATGCCAAGGGTGGGTATGTATTCTTCAGACTTGGGCTTGGCAGACGGAAGAAATGTATGGATATGAAGGAACAAATTAGTCTATCGTGTATAGTTAGAGCTTTACAGTTAGCTGCGAGCATCAGTGAGGGCCCGGCAGTCACTGAAAGTGATCAAGGTGGACAACACCTAATAAAACTACAGTATAACGGGCCACCGTTGGCCAGTGTATTAGGTCGCCGTGCAAAGTTGATACCCCATAATCAGTTTCACACACAGACGCAGGCCTAGCAGTTACGGTAAGTAGTTGAGTTGAGCGATGGTTGCCTTCGTTATCATAATGACCGACACTGGGTGACCCCAATTGCCATCATTATATGGTGTATTTCACCCATAAAGCGTCATATTTCTATTAGGAGTGATATTGCTGTGGTGGTAATTCACTAGCTATCTCTTGACCCTGTATTATACACGGACTGGTCATGCATACCTGGGAAATAGGGTCCTTCAAAGATAATAATAATAATGATAATAATGTTTATTCCCCAACTTGTGGGTGGCATGCCTTCGGGCATAATCATGCGTTTACAGTCAGAATAGGGAATGTGACTGGGGGATTTGCGGCTAGTGGGGATTCCGCGACATGGGGACAATCTTATGAACAGTGAGGAGTATTCGATGAAATAATGATAACAGGTTTCTTTCGCAACTTGTAGGGAACAATGGGCATGAGGTCCGACTAATTCAAAGACTCAGTCGGTTGACATGAACTAAGACTGGAAAACCACTGCTGGCCACGAGTGACCTTGAGGGTTGGGTAAATGGCCGGAGTCGCAAACAGATAAAGTGGCCGTGGGCTAGACGCACACCCAAAATTTCTCTGAAACCGTGGTTCGAAAGAGGAAAACTTAAACATAAATTTTTAACATTTAATGGTAATTTTTCGGGCGTATGAAATCTTCCTAAACGGACGCAGTTTTGTTGAAAGTTGTTTAAACCTACTCAACCCCTCCAATATTCAAGGCCCGCGATATTCATATTTTACATGGCTGCTATCGCTGAGCACGTGAAC
>NW_008751661.1:4387127-4394386 GCF_000715545.1 Opisthorchis viverrini
TGGTGGTCACCACCTATAGAACGTCATAGTTATAATAGGAAAGACGCCCACAGCATTCTGGTAACACTGTATTATCTACAAGCTAGTTATGCATATCTGGGAAAGGGGATCATCCACAGATGTCCCTCGCACTGCCACTGTAAGTTTGTGCTGCAACCTAACTGCACTTAATGGAACATGAAACCCAAGGGGAAGATGTGTTGTGAGCAGGTTCACCAAACAAAAATATCCCATTTGTTAAACCTGAGGTGCCTAAGGCAAACAAACGCCTGCGATTGATCCTATATGGTGGCATTTGCATTAACTACTCTTAAGATATTATTTTTATTCTTCAGGAACACCGAAGAACGCCAAAAGTGCGATTTCGTGTTTTATGTAGCGTAAACCGGCAAAAAATCCAAATCGGCGGTGGTCAATGACCTTGACATTTCGCTCACTTAAACAAAATGCTACGTGCAACATGTCACGGGAAGGTGCTAATTGATTAGACTAACTTCCCATTAAAATAGCAACTTCGAATACCCTATAGTTTCGGCGAACTCAATTTGGGTGTGTCAATAGCCTGCGGCGATAAAGTGGAGGTGGAGATGCGATAATTCGAATTGGGAGAACATGCCAAGTTTAGTCTCCAAAATATGGTGCAATCTGAGAACAAACAAACTCACTGGTTGCACTGTTGCAGGAAAGTTAAGTGCTGGGGTTAGGTTGGATGAGGACACAAAGATGGTTGGATTCGAACGAGAAGTCCAACAGGTTGGAATGAATGTCGTGTTGGTGGTTGGGGTCAATGAGTTGCACAGGCAGGTGGACTTGTTTGGGAGGAGGAATGGAACAGTTGCGGATGTGCTATCAAACTGAGTATGGCAGTGCCGTGCCATCATTGGCCTGACATACTTCAGTTTTTGGACAGCCCCGTGATGGACGTTGCATTTGCGATCATTCAGCTGGGGGTGTGCAGTTCATTGAGCAGAGGTATTCATTTCAGCCTGGTCGAGGGATCAAGCTGAAACGGAACCAATGGATGGCCTTACATTGCCACCGTACAATTTATGCAGTTGTCTAATAATGTTATACTTGATGGAAGGCGAGCTTCGCAGTTAAATGTGTTGTGCCCAAGTTTGCTTGATAAACTCATCTCATTCGTTAAATCTGAGGAGTGTGAGGCAACTAAAAGCCACTCGCTAATTTTTCTGGACCCTGTTTGCATTGGATATTCCGTAGGTGTTATTTATTTTTTAAAGAACACCGAAGAACGCAAAAATACGCTAACGTGCGGTTTCGCGCTTTACCTCTCGTAGACCGATAACAATCGAATCGATGATGGTCGTCGACGTTAAAATTTCGCTCACTTAAGCAAAATGCTACTAGAAACATATCACCGAAGGGTGCAAATGGATTGCTAAAACGCTCCATAAAATCCTTCATTCTCGGCAAGGCTACATTGCCTTGGTTGAGTATGGACTTTGGGACCCCTTAGGAACTGGCTATTCCTGAGCCGGTGTAGAAAAACCGGAGTAATCCCGCGATTTACGGTTTGTACAGCTTCATTATTTTATTGCTGTATTTATAGTGACGTATTTGTTGATAAAATTCCATTTGAACAGTTTGGCTGTCGGGTTTAACGCATAACTCAACCTAGCCAAACGAATTGCTGGAGACAATCTACAATACACATATTGAACATGTAATGATGCAACAGGCAAGAGGGCTTAGGGCCAAAATGTACTTCCTATGCTCGTTAGACCATTACTTTCTGGCCCCGTAGTCCCTATAGTAGATGAACTTTTGAATTCTAGAACCCCGTATACTCGGTTGTGTACCAGATGGAAACGACGAAGCAGGGGGTTAGTCTGTGAATTGGTGACAGAACACAGAGACTCTCACAGGCCAGACCAGCCTGCAGTCTAGCTGAACGGGAGTACCTTTACGCAATACATCTCAGAGTGGTCTTCCTGAAAAAGTAGACCTTCCAAACGGTCTAAGTAGTTTTATCACTTCAAGACTTGCCAGACAAAAAAGTAACCTGACCCCAATAAACTTAGCGAGGTTATCAACTACTCGTTTCCTTCATTAATTCATTGTAATGAGAACTGTGTCAAACCGCTCTACTCAGTGACTGCATCCTGATACTCAGTTTGATATTGAATAGTTACAAATTGCTTGTGAGAATATTTGGAAAATTCGTGTACTTGAGTCATAAACGGCAAGGGTGATTCAAATTTCTTCAACACGTAGACCACCAACTAAAACCGCCCAAATCGTTTTTCAATAAAGTAACATATTTGCGAAGGTTTAGGTAAATTTGTCTCTCTCAGTGCGCACTTCACCTTAGTTACTCCAAGTCTCAGAGTGGGTAAGCGGTACCTTTTGCTTTCCGGTCGTTATATCAAATGGCTCCCAGGAAATGGAGCACACCGCTAAAGCTGATAGACAACAGAACATTTACAGTCTTGATTGTTTGCCCGGTGTTCCGTTTGCGATCGACATTTCTCAGTGGCTCATGGACTTGCGGGCTGGTACACGGAACAGATGTTTTTGCTCAAGCTTCCCCGCTTTTAATCGCCCTAAGTACACGGGAAAGGCTTTTAACATACATCCGAGTATTCGGCGCTGAGTGTTGGGCTTGCTAGCGCAAGATTTTGCAAATAAAAATCCCAAAGTCCTTTCAGCTGAGCTTCAGAAATAGAATGAACATTTTTCGGAGAGTAGTCATTTTGCGTGCCAGCTAACCGAAATAAAGAAAATGTTTCGTCTGATTAGTGTGCACGCTGATCCATAAACATACCTTACCTTGCTCCTGATGTGAGTACATTGGGTCAGCGTTGACATACGCTTCGACTAGATCTTGTTCAAACAAAGCATGGGTAAGAAGTAGCTTTCTTTGGCGGCGGTGACAGTAGCTTGGGTTTCCCGCCGAGAGACATTTCATAACCAACAATTATGAGGCCAGCACCTGTCTTTGTAGGGGCTCGCTGGACAGACTCTGTGAGGGTTACCTCCTTGCGTCCCAAGTGCACAGGTGGGTTAAGGAGGCCCAAGCCTCACAGGCAATGAAAAGGACAGGGTTAATGAGCGAAAACTCCTTCGAGGAACGATGAAAGCCTTTTTAACCGATTTCTTTCGGCGAAATGAGATGCATACATTTGAAGAAAACCAGACACTTAACCATTTTTGGAATATATTTTTGGACAGGTAGACATCTAGCTCGTTCATTCTTCAGTACCAACATGCATGCCAATATTAGCTCAGCAAGAGCAAGTTCTGCTTCTCAAATGGCCAGGAAGATGCATGTCCCTAACCATAATCACAAACTGAGGCAAAACCACCATCCGAAGAGACCGAAAAGCATTGGCAACCTGGAGACACATTGCTGTCCTTTTGTACCGCGCTTTCGCCACGATGACAAAGCTGCCAAAAAGATCAGGTTTCTTGGACAGCAACCTAGCTAACGCATGTTGGGATGGGGGGTAACTAGAGAGTTTGCTAGCGGCGTCTCCCATGAATGCCTACACCCACCTTTGAGTATTATCGAGATCAAGCACAAGGAACCATCTCGAGCAAAGGCACAAAGCCCTGAAATAAAAACCCAGGAATCCTCATACAGACTACGAACTGTCAGAAGATTGTGTTCGATAAAACGTTCTAGATAGCAGCAAAACCGTAGATTTCCAACACCGCGGGAGGCAAACGAACTTGAAAGTTTCAGGTGCAATAAGTCGACAAGGTACGCCAGTAAGGTGTTTTTGGGATTGTTCCATCGGCTTGAGCTCTAGAGGAGTCTGCTTGCGATCAGATGAGAGAAGTTGATGGTCTGAGGGATTAGACTCGAAAGCTCGGAAGGGCACCTCAGTCATCTTTGTCCAATTCCAAAACAACCAAACGAGACCAGTTAACGCAGGCGTTTCATGGGATAACGGGATAATCCCACAAGGTTTTCCATTATTCGGCTAAAAAGACTATGCAAGGCTTTGTATTCACCATTTAAAACACTGATTGCAGCCCTAAATGAAGAATCATCACTAAACTCCAAGCTCGAAACCTCCTTGCGTTGCCTTAATGCGCTTACACAGAGGACACCATCATACAGTTTGGTCAGCACTATGAGCCGAAACTCTACGTCACCACTGATTTGGGACGCTGTAACGTGATTTAAGGTCAGACATCATGAACGCATGAAAGGCGATCGAGAAGTTGTTTAAGTGAATTTTCAGTGATATTTCGTCCTCATCCCCAGACGTATGCTCGTTATCAGACCTCTAAATTGAAGGCTTCGTATACTGGCATCTATTTTCCCTCAGTTTGTAAATTATCAGCATGGTCTTTATCTTCAGAGAACTAGCTGAGTACTGAGTCAGACAGCGACGTTGGCGGGGAGTCCCCATTTTGCTCTTCACCAAAATGGCAGGACGGGTGTTGAGCTAAATAGCCTTGAGACAAATAGCCACGAGACAACTTGTGGTGCGTGGGCAGCAGCAAAGTACTGCTTGAGGTCCACACTTTTAAGGCGCCAGAATTTAGGACAAATTACAAACCAGTGTAGCAATCATCCTGGTTAACTAAAACGAGGTGGCACCTACAACCAGTTTACTACGAGCAAAGATGGCTTAGACAAGCCTCACAAAGTGCGGGCGTCCCCAGTGGGCTAACTGGATGGGCCTAAACCCGCACAGTGAGAAGGCAAAACTGCCTAGGTGGGTTACGACGTTCCCTACTTTATTCCATAACGTACATTTAAGGGGAAAATGTCCGGTCACGAACTCTGATGTCCACGGGAAGTTGATTCGGCGTTGGGTGCAAAAGCGGCTGCTGCATCAGCAACATGGTAAATGATATGACTCCGTTGAGTGAACTGATGATTCTCGGGGCCTTGAAAAGAACCAATTGCACCATTACACAAGCCAGGATGGTGATCGCGTGGGCAAGTGTGATCTCAGAGCAGATCGCAGAATGCTTTCAAACCGTCTTTCAAACATATGTTCATCAGCCAGTTGAAGCTTATGTATAAAGAGGTCTTCTTCCAGGTGGATTAAGTCAAGGCCGGATATTTGTTGTATTTGTAATTTTGGTATGTTCTCAGGGCAACCATCACATATGCGGAGTTTCCGGTGAGGTCTAATCCTCCCCGGCACCGTTCCCTAGATGGTTTTGCCCAGCTACGTGGACGAAGCAACTTAATAAGCAGGTTTCTTGTCGACAGATTTCCTGTCCATCGATGCTTGATGCACTATGAGTTGTAAGAGCGTGGTGCACTCCTGGAGCACGGTGTTTCATCATTAATGAATCGACGATACGTTGCAGATGAATCTGAGAAGGTCCTCGCTGTCCAGTTGCCCGTAACTAGTGCGACAAGCGTCGACACGCGTTACTAAATAAGTCGATGCAAGAGATTCTCTTACTTACTAATATGACATGTGGATTATTCTTGCAAAAAGGGGCGAATATGGATGCGCATTGGTAAAGAAATGTGACGGGGGACATTTTGGTCGCGCAATTTTCGTCCACTTGTGACGTAATGGCGTGCTATTTTCTGCATGGTAGACATGCCACTTTTTTAAAAACTCTGACTGCAGGTGACATTCTCCTGCCTGGCATCGGTAATGTGGTCACGTAGTTGATATTCACCAGATAACAACCACGCAGCTTTTGCCATGATTTGAAAGTTCAGAGGGAGAATAACCCCGACTTTGTATCTGAGTTTCTGGTGGCTGTACATCACTCGCAGTTGGGCCGTTCGTGAGTTGCATGGATTGAGCTCCGAAACCGTGACCAATAGCTCTGTTGGGAACGAGGGTGAGCTTATGAAAATATCTGTGCGCCACGCCAGCAACCTGGGGCATGATGTCCATAGGGCCTTCCGACAGCGAGTGGCTCATGCGTGAGTGTGAAATGCATACTACTTGTCCTTCGACCACGGAGAAATCCGGGGAGACAGCTATGTTCCCCGTATGGTATACCGCATGACGACATACGCCGACAACTGCATTCTCGGGCACACTCACCTACGGACGCTAAAACTGAAGTGGCACCATTTTGATTGCTGTATGTTGAAGAGCGCGTCGTTTCGGTGGAATCTCCCGAAAATTTCCGAAAGCTTAACATGTCAAACGACGTCTGCACGTGCGCACTCTATCAATCTAAGTAAACACCTTGGGTACACAAATTTTCGGTGACCAGAATCAATTTTCTCTCACGTTACGTTAACTATTCGCACGTTTACCATCTGTGTTGGTTTTGGGCTCTTTACATGTTGCTGGCAGAGCGCTACTTAAGAGGGCGATGTATAGTTCTACCCCTGGTTTCAAAGCTGCAGGCGGCATGAGCATCATGAAAACTGGGTCAGCAGATGGGTGAAGTTGGAGAAACGCCAGTTCAGCAACCGTATGAAGCGTTCAATTATGCAAGCACATATGGCATCGCGCCAGTCAGGAAACATTGGGCAAGGTAGTCATCCCTAAGTTTTGGAAGTGAGCCTCCTCGAACTAGGAGGCGTCTAAACCAACAATGCATGCTGTTTTTTCGTGGCCCGCCAACTGACGCTGTTGATGGCTTGTGGTCTGCTGGACCGGTTGCCACAAGACAGCCAATTGTGGGATGATGACTGTTGATTCCGCCTGCGAATCAAAACCAACAATGCTGTTTTTTCGTGGCCCGCCAACTGACGCTGTTGATGGCTTGTGGTCTGCTGGACCGGTTGCCACAAGACAGCCAATTGTTTGTGGATGACTGTTGATTCCGCCTGCGAATCAACGGTGACCAGCGGTAACTTTCCTTGTTTTCCGACTACTTATGAGTAACGTGACTCGCATCTGTTTATTACGACACCGTTTCGTTTCTTTGCTCGTTTTCCCCCTTGTTTCATCCCGGCTTAGTGTCTGCTTATGCCTCAGTAACTGATGTCAATACTTAATTTGCCCGTCCGTCATTGCTTGCAAGTTCGTCTGGATTACACCTATTCGCGAGCGTCCACTCCGACCGAAAAGCGCGCCGACCGGGTATCGAACCCAGAGTCTGCGGACAGCAGGCGAACACGTTACCGACTACACCAGCCGGACGTCCAACACAGCTGTTTATTTTGTATTATCCATGCATCACGCCTGCCAGATAGCCCCTGCTGAGCTTTGTTTTAAACGGCCGAAACCGCGCAATCTGACCTGTCGCGCGAAACGAAGCGGCTGCGCGACACCGACCGAAAGACAGTCCCGAACGTACTGACTCCTGCGCCGTTACGGCCAACTCATACTGTCAGACTGCCCCGATTA
>NW_008751661.1:4398451-4405619 GCF_000715545.1 Opisthorchis viverrini
TGTATTATCCATGCATCACGCCTGCCAGATAGCCCCTGCTGAGCTTTGTTTTAAACGGCCGAAACCGCGCAATCTGACCTGTCGCGCGACACGAGCGGCTGCGTCGACACCGACCGAAAGACAGTCCCGAACGTACTGACTCCTGCGCCGTTACGGCCAACTCATACTGTCAGACTGCCCCGATATGTATGTTTGCACATCGTTTGGTACTTACTTCTTGTTGCCCCTACAGAAATCCGTGCTGTAACAGTGACTGCTTGCCGCTCCTACAGATTGCGTCATTGTTGATTGTACGTTTTCTTAATTCATGATGCTTACTAATTCGTTTTTCTGTAGAACCAGTTCCTGTCAGTCTTCAATATATCATCTACTGCCCCACGTCTGTCTGCTCCTATTGACTACTGGCTACGAACTGCGTATAATCTAATAGTCGCAATCGTCCTGTGAGATCCTTAACCGTCCGGATCTTACAATGACCCTAGTCCCCTGTGTGGAGAAGATCTGCAGGCGTCGCTACTAGGTGGATGCATACGAGGTAATGCTGGTGAAGGTGATCCCCGGTCTATCATTCGATCAAGGGGGCATGCTTTGATGTGAACTTTGGATGATCCATGCAATTTCCCTTTGATCTGTACCGATCGTGCCATTTCGCATTGCTCGGTGGCACACTGTTGGTGTTAGGTCGACATCCAATCACATGTACACATGGTTCAGATCTCCTCTTCGAGTTACGACTTTGCCTAAACTCCCGTCTAGCGGATCCTTTCCAGGCCTCCTAAAACCACTCACCTGACTGTGCTGCTAACTCGACGTGGTGGTAGGAGCCGCAACCTACCCCGGCCCTAGAGGAAATGTTGGTCAGACGCACATTCTGCAAGGTGAAACTATACCCAGATAGCTGATGGATAGCAGGTAGCTCAAGTGCTGATAAGTATGTTTCATCGCTGAAACGGTATCAATAAAAGTTAATACGGGTCTGCTGGTTTCGCTCCTTCCTGAGGCCCAAAATGCTGATGCACACAGGCTACCGTGACTCATTCTGTAAAGCTTGCGTTCTTCGGTCCGAGTCAACGTCATATAACGCCCCGTCGCGGAACGTTTCGGGCGCAATGGATGTGAGCCTTCTGGAGAGGACGGGGGTTTGGCAGCAAAAACAAATTAATCATATGCGCGCTCACCCCAGAGACTAACCCAGCGCGCAAGGTTTATCAACCTAAATGCCGACGTGATATGATAAGCGATTAATTGCACACCTGGTCGGCGGGTAACTAAGTCCATAAAAACCAAATTCTCTGTCCTTAGACCTACATCTGAGTTGAGGCGCAGCTTCTTCGGCCACCAACGGCAGACTGCGTCACTGGAATTGAACTCGGCGGAGCAGGATCTCCCCCCAAACGGCCCACTGCTTATTGACGGTTGTGGTCTTCCCAAGCCCCAGCGCCTGCTATATATCCACCAGCCAGTTAATTTGTTCACGAAGATTTATCTCACTTTGTTGGTTCCGACACAGTCAGATTGCGGGCATGAGAGACTTGGGCCTAAGCGCCTCCAAACCCGGAAAGATACATACATAGTCATTGGGCAGACCACGTTTAAGAACATAACCGTCGCTATCCAGGTATTCTCATCAGTAATCCCATTACGACGCATGCATATCATATTCCAAAAAGAACAACTCGCCATGCCGTGGCACCTCCTGTGTGGCATTCTAGGGTGTCTGAATGGCGCGCCCGCTTTTTAGACGATGGTTGGCGTATTCCGGCCGGTTTCCAAAACGGACCGCTCCAGATTATGCCCGCACAGCTCATTTACGGGTGGTTTGTGACCGATTATCAGCCAGGTAAAAGGCGAAGCTCAGGCCTGTGCGGAGCAGCACTTGCGGGTTTTGGAAACAGCTGTGTGCTAATAATGTTATAAACATGGAACCTAATCTATGGCATGATCCAGGCGAGCCGCACGTTGAAATATACTTCGGCAATACGCGGGATGTTTGTTCGACAAAACCACACGGGTGTCATACGATCGTACGTAGTTTCAGATAGATTTTCGAAAATAGAAACAACATAACAAGACGTTGCAGCAGAAAACTACTTCTGCCGCCAGAATTTGAGCCACATTTTGTCCATGACAGGCTTCTTCGCTCGATGTTGTTCTCCCGTCATTTCTATGAACAAGCCAAACAATTTGTGCATAAGTGTAAACTGTTCTTTTTCCACAAAGTTATGCGTAACCATACGTCTCGTGCCCATGCCATGTGTGTCCGAGAACGAGCATAGGTGATATATACAGGCCACGTTTAGTAGCATGTGTATCGTCAGAAAAGCGTTGGAACAGAGCTATCTGCTGTCATCTGGCGGAGGATATGTGGCTGTAGTGACGTTCACCGGACTGCAACCCAATCCCCCGTCCAGACTCGCGAAGCTTAATCAGGGCGGGTCGCACGCCATTTTTTACAATTAATCCCACCTCCTACTCAGTCACTCAATAAACACTTCCCTCTCAAATGCTGTGAAGAATCAAAACCGGACAGCCACCGGTTTCTCAACAAATATATCCTCAGCCATATTTGAGGCGACAACACGGCAAGTGTTTCACTGAATGCGCACTAAAAATAAGAAATTAATCAAAACATATGTAAGTAGATTGTAGTGGTTATTGAGTCAAGCACACGTACAAGAAAATGCGACTTCTTCATGCAAAAATGTTGAGTTGAAAAGCCAAGTTTTTGGAGGAAATTGCTCAGGATCGGCTAACGAGATCAAGATGCAATGTTCGACACAGGCGGACCGGGCAACCCTTGTTTCGCGTACCATCGGCCATCAGGAACTACACTCGTCTTTCCGACTTTTGCCCGATTTCTCAGGACATCCACTGCATTTGCGGGCTCTTTTGTTGCACACTGCACCTGGCCGCAAAACCTTTGCTAGTGGAATACAACTTTACGCCGAAATGAATCATTCTGTTGCATTTGTTCTCAGAAAACCACCCTATTATACCTTGATATTATCTCAGCTCACCAAATTTAATTGTCCGCTGAAGCAATTTTCCTTCTGGCGGAAAAATTATTCTGGAATGCTTTTTCATCACTGGGACATAGGGTTACCGCCTCCTCGCGTTGGGCTTTTGAGTTGAAGGCTTTGGTTGGGGACCCTAATCGTCCTCTTGTCTAGGTGCGGGCGAGATGGCAATATATCTGCCCTCTTACGACCGTGACATACACAACTAGTAGTATTCTCATGCTACATCGGCCGTCGCGTGGTGCCATTAGCCGGGTCGGCGTAGTTGCTGTATACAGCAGGGCGGGTCAACGAAAACATGCTACTGCTGGCGCTTCCCTTCTTTCTTAGACATTAACGTTTTCTGTCATCTACCTTCGACCCTCCCCAATTCGGATACTTTCTCCGCAGCTCTCAGCTCTAGGACTGACCGTTTTGTTCGCACCGAATCACGCTCAGCCACAGCTTCCGCACGTCCGAGTTCAGTTACAAGCGCTGCCGAGGCACGATTGGGTGGTCGTCATGGTTTGAACAATAGACGCACGGACAACGGAGACCGCTTTCTCCAGATGTGTGCCAGACTGTGAGCCAGACTGTTCCTTTGCGGTACGGATTCCCGGAACAACGGAAAGTGCCTGACAAAGTGGTTTCCACCAACAAACCAGCCCCGAATCCAAATGGACCACATCGCCGTCAGTTATAGGTGGCCAGGGTCGATTGCCGCCTGTCGCTACTTCTGAAGCACCAGCGTGGAATGCAACCAAAGAAGTGTTAGTTTGACTCCTTTTTGAGAAGGCTGCTGGCGTCACTGATTCTTCGTCGTCTTACAGTGGAGCGCAAAGCTTTGGCTCGTCGAAATCAAGGGCGATTTTAACCAAGTGGATGCTGCGTTGACCACGTCTTCATTCACCATCGTGTGTAAGAGCGATGCCACATTTACAGACGGCCCAAAATCCTGGTATTATTTGAACTCAAAGGTGCGTTTGATTCGGTTGATCGATCAGCGCCGTTAACTGCACTTGCCCAACAAGATGTGCCCCAGAAGATTGCAAACAAAATCCGACCCCTATATTCACGTACTTCTGGGTGGGTGAGAGTGTATGGTGAGCTCTCCAAAAGCTTCCGTTCGAAAAATGGTGTCAGACAAGGATGTCTACTCTCCCCATTATTGTCCAACTTCGTCATTGATGAAATAATGAGGCCAAAAGTGGACGGTCTTCAAAACCCCGGTGTTCAAATTGTTGCTAGTGGGTGCCTTGTCGATTTGGAGTACGCAGATGACATCACTCTCATCTTTGAAGTCTAAATCGAAGTACACGCCCTTCTGACTGAACACCATCATATCATCTTTTGACATGCGCCTTGCAACTTCAAAGTAAAGTCCTGCTTCAGAACCACTGGAGGTTGTGGAAAACCTTACATACCCCGGTGGTTGTATCGGCTTTGACGGAAATGTGTCTGATGTAGTCAGTGCAAGAATCTCAAGGGCTCGAATCACCTTTGCTATTTTGCGTCACTTGTGGCGTCAAAAAGGCATCTCACTGGTTCTTAAGGGTCGTGTGTACCAGGCTACAGTAAGGGCTGTGTTGTTCTATGGGTGCGAGACATGGCCTCTTCGGGTAGATGATGTGAGGCGTCTTCAGGTTTTCGACCACCGATGCCTCAGAAGCGTGGCTGGTTTCGGATGGCGTCAGCGTATCAGCAACGAGGCGATTAGAAAACGGGTATTTGGTTGTGCTGCATTGGCAAAAAGGCGTGAAAGAGATCACGAAGAGTTTGGGTGTTGTTGGTGTTGTACGCCTCCCAGGATGGGGTCCCCATGACTCCGTCTGTGCTTGACTGGAGACATCGATTCACGGATTGATACACGTGGTCGGGGCTATTGCCCAAGTTTCCCGGGTCGCTTTTGTTCTTGTCGGTCAGTGACTGTCGTTCACCTGAAAGGCACAAGTTAAAAAGGGTTTAGCACTGCTCTTTATGTTCTCAGCGCGGCGCAGTATGCTTGCAAGCGCGAGGATTCGCATAAATAAGTGTCTAATAGTGCTTTCAACTGTGTTCCAGAAGGAGCGTGAACAACCGCCGGAGGAAGGTCATTCCACGCACCTACTACCCAAAATGAGAAGACATTTTGTCTGATGAATGTGTGTGCTCTGAGCTTGAAAATTTTCTTACTATGTCCCCGCCGGGTGTTTGCTGGTTCAACGATGAAACCCCTGTTTTACCTGTTTGCCAAGCTTTGTTAAAACAGGGCATAAGTAAGAATAAGGCCACCTCGGAGGCGACGGAACTCTAGGGGAAATGGATCAAGCATCGGGAGACGCGTTTCTTAGTCCACAGATTTGAGGCCGGCATCCATTCTCGTGGCGTCTCGCTGGACACGCTCAATAAGGGTGACGTCTTCCGTGCGTCCTGAGCAGATAACTTTGTTGGCGTATTCCAGGAGCGGTCTGACGTAGGCCCCATAGAGTTTGTGGAGCAGCGGGACGTGTGGGACCCTATCGAAGGCTTTTGAGAAGTCGAAAAATATGGCATCCGATATGAGTCCTTCGTCCTGACGTCTTCCGTGCGTCCTGAGCAGATAACTTTGTTGGCGTATTCCAGGAGCGGTCTGACGTAGGCCCCATAGAGCGTTTGGAAGTCCATGCGAGAGAAGTTGCGTCGGATCATCCGTAAAATGGCAAGTGACTTTTGGGCCGATTTCTCGTGGTACAGTGAGAAGGACAAGTTTGAGGAGACCCAGATGCCCAAATCCTTTTTGGCATCTATCCTCATGATGTTTTCTGGTCTTTTTTCACCATGCATAAAAAAAGGCATTCGCTGAGTCTCCTCCAAACGACATATGGACACACTTTTCATCATTCAGAGGAAGGTGCCAGTCCACTGCTTGGCAGCGTCTACATCCATTTGGAGGGCACTGGCATTGGAACTCCAGGATTTCATGTCGTCCGCAAAAAGTAGACATGGACTCGCAAGAACGTCTGGGAGGTCGTTGACGTAGATCAGAAGCAGCACTGGTCCCAGGACGGAGCCTTGGGGAACTCCGACGGAGACCGGCGCTGGAGAAGAGCAGGTCGACCCTATTCTCACTCAAAATTATCTGTCTGATAGGAACGCCTTGATCCAGCGAACGATCTTCCCTTGAATCCCGTAAGACTCGAGTTTGTGCAGCAGCGGGACGCGTGGGACCCTGTCAAATGCTTTTGAGATGTCGAAAAATATGACATCCGATATGAGTCCTTCGTCCTTGACTTGGGTCAAGCTGTCCATAAACACGAGCATGTTCGTGAGGCAAGGGCGGTCTGGGAGCTGGTTGGGCTGGAGATATCAGGTTGCTGGAGGTAAGTTGGTCTAGGATAGCTCACTTCAGAATGCGTTCCATTAATAGTGCACAGCTGATGATAGCCATAATGTAAATCAGAAGGTGAATGTGCACTATTAGAAGTTTTTAACATAGTTGCGACACGTATAAAATAAATACAATGCGAGAATGGGAGCAAGTCAAAAACGAACTTATCGTATATGAGAGTCCCCTGGTGGACGTCCGGATGGCGGGAACGTGTTTTTCCCCGCAGTTTGACTGCTACACGTACTCCATGGTTGTCCGGGGACTTGTGGAGATTTTGACGTCCTAGCCCTTGCACGCGCGCGAGTCGGTGTCCTGAATGGGTTCGATTTCCCTTTATGTAGGTCCCAGTGCGAGTTCGTGGGCGCGTCGGCACATGAATAGTTGCTACCCTGACTAGGCGGTGCAGACAATCGATGTCCGATGAGTCAGCTTAATGCGACGTGTTTGTGCGTATGAGAAAAAAGACAAGCCTCGCGATCCAGTGAGCGACTGTGAGTTGAACAGTCAAGTATGTGGGTGACTGGGTCGCTACATCGTAGTTCCGCCTTGACAAGAGTGGATGTGACGAAGACGCTGTGGCAGAGTATAGACACACGTAGTGTTCTTTGTAAACATCAGATAACACCGTTGGGTCATTCGTCGATTCTCCGTTTCTGTCCCCCAAGGAGAACGCGGATGATTTGTTTCTGCGGCGATGTCTCATGTATTTGAACAAGACGTTTTTGTTTTTTCGATCGAGGTCCAGAATGGTGGCTTGTTTTCGTATGTTCCATTGGCGGATTTCTGATTTACAGCGGTTCCGCATTTTTAGACACGGCAGCCCATC
>NW_008751661.1:4405767-4418500 GCF_000715545.1 Opisthorchis viverrini
TTTGTGTGAGGAATTGGTCATCTTCAGGGGGACTCGAAGGGCTACGGTAGACCACAACAAGAAGGATAGAATCGGACCCGCGCAGCGGGATTTGGGCCCACAGTGCATCGCAGAAGGGTGCAGGGGTGGTGTCAGCGAGGACAATCGGGATTGGTAGGGCCGCATGTAAGTACAGAGCAACCCCACCAGCCCTCCCTCGTATTGAGTCAGCTCGAAAAATAAAGTGACCGTCTATCGAGATCTCCGCGTCGGAGACATCTGGTGTGAGCCAGGTCCCTGTGAGTGCGATTATGGACGGTTTTTCAAGGCAAGCTGACTGTCTAACATCGCCGAGTTTGTTGAAAAGGCTGAGGCAGTTTGTGTACAAGCATTTCAACACTGCCTCTTCTTCCTCCGAGGGTGAGGAGCCGAAAGTTGAGTGACCAGGGTGGTTAAGAGACTTAATAGTTGTGCACCAGGTTTGAGTCTGAGTCCAAGGCTCCAAGGGGGCCTCTGCGGCGATGGCTGCTTCCGGCCATTGTGGTTTCTGGGGGTGCTTTTCGCCTGCGGGGTCCTTTTCGTTCCGTGAGAGCTCGGGTTGCTCGGGCTTTTGGGTTTGGGGGACGAAGTCTTTTTCCTCATGGGCAAAAAGTTCGACCGTTGCTGTTTGTAGCTCTTTCGGCACCCCAATTTCGGCGACCAGATTTGCTGTTGATCGAAGAGTTGCGGCAAGCTTTCGCCTTCCTGTACTCTTGGGTGTTTTGGCGCGGTTTGGCCGGGAAAGTGTCTCTGTGTGGCCGTGGGCTCTGGGTTGAGGCACCAAGAAGTAATGATTTTGGTGGCGCTCCCAAGAGGCTCGTTTTCGCGGAGGACTGCACCTTGAAGCCAGCCGGCGCTTTCTAATCTGGCGATTTTTATGTGGCTTGTTTGGCTGCAATCGCTCTTCTTTCGTGTTTGTGTGGACACCCGATCCACCAGCGATCAGCGTGGCCAACTGGATATACGAGAGATTCTCCGGATGGCCGTAGTCATGTTTGTGGCTTAGGATGTCGGGGTCCTGGGCGACGGTTGTGTCCACAAACAGAGAGGCCGCTTTTGAAGGAGTGAGGCTGAAGATTGGCTTCGCTGCTTGTCCCCGCACATCTGACTCAGTACAGTTCAGAGACTGTGGCTTTGTTGAGAAGTGCATGGCTGCAGCTCTTATGGAGATAAGCGTTGATAGCTCCACGCACTTTGGGCGCCGCTTGCATGTGAGGTTTGCCTCCTCCAGGACATCGCTGCTTTTCTTGGGCAGGACGCCTGTTGTGGTCGAATAAAACCTGCTGTCCGGAGACGCGGCTGGTTTCGTCGGTCTGCTTTCGGGAGCACAACGGGTTATGACCACGATCCGCTTGGTCATGAGTTTGAGGTCGGCTGACTTTGCGCCCAGCGGAAGCCTGTTTCGTGCCTCCACCCTGACATGTTGTGACCGAGCTTTCGCGCCTCTAGAGGGCGATCCTCAGATAGGCGCCTGATCATTGGGTTGGCCTACTAAACACTGCCAACCCGCTCCAAGATCTTCTGTACGTCAGATGAAGAAGAAAAAGTGACGAGAATTCCAGGCGTTCGCTTGCTTCCCTTCTGACGTAATCATTCTGCATGGAGCGATTGGCCGGGCTTGGTGAGGACATTCCTAAGGGTCGATTGTGCCAGCCTCACCGGCGTGGTTTTTCCGGAGAATGACCCCCAGATTATCAGTCTTCTTTCCCTTAGGCGCCTGTCCACTAGAGACACTGTGGCGGTCTTTATAGCCGCGTCAGAGAGTTGTATTACTTTCTTCGCAGCCATAGGGCCCGGTATGGATATCGTGAGATATTGGTTCAGCGATGAAAGTTCCTTGTCAACATTCGTCCAGGTCACTGCATTCTTAGCGCCTGAGTTCTCCAGTGCCTTTGAGAGACGCTCTAATTTCGCGTCGAGTATCCCGATTAAAGCGGAACACTGACAGTGGTCTTTCTGAATCTGCACTGGGGATTGGGTACCGTTTTGGGGGGCTCTCGTCTTCGCTGCGGTATGCGTTGCACCCTTAACGTAGAGGCAGCTGGCGCAGACAAATAGGTCAGGAGAGTTAGCTAGTCGGCTTATCTGGTCGTCCTGTAAACCCTTGCATTTGAAATGCCACCAGGCCTTGCAGGTGTGGCATTGCATACCGCTTTTGACGTTCGACGGGCAGCCATTTCGCCCACATCTGTTGTGATCTATCAGTGTGTGCAGAGGGCAATCGGTATACGTTGATGTCATGTTTCGGACCAGATGTAAAATAGGAAGTGTGCGCAAAATATCAAGGGTTATCTCTCAAATGTTTTGTTAGAGTAATAAAATTCAGCAATTACTTGCGTGTACTCTGTGAATAGATTGAAAAGTGAAAAACCTTTTCCACAAATTTGCACGAGGGAATGACGAAGCCGATTTCGAAAGTACCGCGCGAAAGACATTGTAAGAAATGGTGGCGGATCGACGTCAGTGGCGTCAGTTTCTGTCAGTTTCTTTCCAGATTGTTTGATTGAGCGGTTAGAGTTCTAGGCACATCAGAACGTTTTACATAGGCCAGCATTAGGTCCCCCACCCCAACCAGTCTTTTTCTCTTCTTTTCTCTCTAGGACTTTTGATATGTTTTACATACACATATTACAAGACGAACCTCATAGTTGTACGGCAGTGAAGCATCAGCGGCAACACTAACGTTGCTGTCTTTGATGATGATGATGGTGATGCTGCTGCTGCTGCTGCTGATGATGATGATGGTATTCTGAACTCATTTGCTTGTCTGTTTTGGCGCATCAGGGATACATCGTAGCCTTCGAAAATTCAATTCCATTGTGTAAATACTGAGCACACGACCAGGCAGTGCGGGCCTAACATCAGGGATTTTCTTCGAGAAATTATTTGCTGACCGACTTTCTTTCATCACAGCTGTTGAGATGGCAATGCGCGAATACATGGCAGGCTTGGGGAGCGGGCAAGAAGCCACAACCATTTTCCGTTATGAACAGCTTTTCTATAGACGCGGAAAAGCAGGTTTAACAGCTAAGAGTATTTTGCGGCCAAGGAGTCCGCTTGCTTAGCCATTAGCCAAGCAATGTTCTTAATTGCAAAACCCTTACGCATCTAGTGAAACTTTTTGTGCCAAATTGTTGAATTTGGTTGCGCATGGGCTCAAACAAAGAAAAACCGTATCCTAGAGCAGAATTCATCTCATGGTTTCAGAAAAAGTCGAAAGTACCGGGGAAGTGTCAGCCTCTAAACTGCCCCTAACGCGGTCATTTGAACTTTTGGACGTGACCTAAGGCGTCATACGTCATGCGATTCATGCACATGTCAGCATTCTGATTGGTTATTTTTGCGCAAGGCAGGAGACGCGCGTGTTCAAACTGTATTTGTGCACAAGCCAAGAAAAAAACGAATTACATTGTCAAGGCGCATAAACTGAGAAAAGATGGACTGTCACTGCAGGCGAGGAAATAGTATGAAACAATTAAAAGAACTTTCTCCCAGGAGATCTCTATTTCTTCGCGTGAAATATGTAGCATTTTACGCTTATAAAATGAATAAGTAAACTTACCATCACAAAACGTATCTACGTACCTTAAAATGACCTCCATCGACATACCCCCTTCACGAAACATGTTTCTGACTATCCAGCTTGGCAGGAACTCGAAATAGGTGTTTTCGGAAATCTCGATTCAAACGCAACTGTAGTCTTAGATATGTATTCAAGACTTTTCACACTCGGAACGTGAAGTTGCTTTCATCTCAGTTCATCATATTTGATGCCGTATATGACTGTCAACAAAAACAGTAATGTTCTATGGAGGAATGTGTCAACAAAGAAAATCGAAAATTAGTTGGACGGCGTCGCCCGCATTTGAACCACGAAGCAGCAGGTCTCACTTGGCCACCGAGCCACGAGCAGCCATGGGTGCAGACCTCTGTTAAGCAGCTAGGCCCCGTAAGGACTAGTCGTATGCCATGGTATGGATCGTGACTCGGACCAACCAATCGTTTGCTTCAGTTTAGTTTGTGCATGAATCGACTTCCGCGTCTCAAGATTCTGGGACGTCTTAAGACGGACTCGTTGGTGTGGGTTGTTGGGTGTTCCGCTTTGATCGGGATACTCGACGCGAAACTAGAGCTTCTTTCTAAAACTCTGGGGGATGCAAACACAAAGAATGCAGCAACCTGGACGAAAGTTGATAAAGAAATTTCTTCGCTGAACGAATACCTCGCGCCATCCAACCCGGGTTCGCTGGCTGCGAGGAAAGTCATCCAGCTCTCTGACGCCGCAATAAAGACCGCCACAGCGTTTCTAGTGGACAGGCGCTTAAGGGAGAGCAGAATGATAATCTGGGGGAGGGGGGCATTCTCCGGAAAAATCACGCCAACGAAGCTGGCACAGTCGCTCCTCAGTAATGTCGTCACTAATCCTGACCACCAATCACTTCACTCAGAATGGTTACGCCAGAAGGGAAGCAAGCGAACACTTGGGCTTCTAGTCACCCTTTCCTCCCCACCTGCCTTACAGAAGACCTTGGAGTGGGCTGGCAGCATTGAAAGGGCCTACCCAATGATCAGGCGTCTCTCTGAGGATCGCCCTCCAGAGACGCGATTGGTGAGTCACAGCTGTTCAAGGCTAGAGGCGCGAAACAGGCTTCCGCTTGGCGCCGGTTCCGCCGACCTCAAACTCATGGCCAAACCGATTGTAATCATAGCCTCTTGTGCTCCCGAAAGCATGCCGACCCAACCGGCCGCGTCTCCGGACAGTGGTTTCTATTCAACCACCACAGACCCCTCGTCCACCAAAGGCAGTGATGCTCTGGGGGAGGCAAGCCTCACCTGGAAGCGGCGCCCAAAGCACGTAAAGCTACCAACGATTATTTCCGTAACATACAGGTGCGGCAGTGAACCCCTCACCAAAGTGACAGCTTCTCAGCTGGACTGAGTCAGAGGTGCGGAGACAAGCAGCGAAGCCCACCGACAAATCAACCACATATGTTGACCTCGATATTGGGGAATCCTGCGACAACCGTACGACCATTGGGAATGTGAAACTGCCAATCTCGAGCTCCACTTCGTCAAAAGTGGCCTCTGTGCTTGTGAACACAGTCGTCGCCCAGGACCCCCCAAAAAAAACATTCAGCCGCAACACCCTTCCGGCGCCTAGCTGCCACGCCACCCGAAGGAAGCACGAGGGCTGGGATACTGCCAGGTTACCCAAGCCTAGAGAGGGGAAGTCTAGAGGCAGAGGTCGGGTTCGAACCACGGGCCTTCCGGTCAGTAAATTCGCGCTCTAACCACTTAAACCATCTCGCCCCGACAGCCAAAGCCACAAACGTGGCCACAACGAACCGAAAACTCCCTCGTACATCCAGTTGGCCACGCTGGTCGCCGGCGAATCTGGCGTATACACAAACACGAAAGAAAGGCGACTGCAGCCAGACACATGCTTTTTAAGAGAGTGCTGTTTTCCATACCCAACTCGGAGTGGCGTAAACAGAGAGGTGGCCAACCCTTGACTTGGCAGAGGAGTATGAAGGAGATCACGAAACGCTTGGGTGCTGTCGGTGCTACTCGCCTTCCAGAATGGGGACCGCGTGATCTTCACTGTGCCTGGTTGGAGACACTACAAGATATGGCTGCCAACCGATGTCAGTGGCGTTCTTGTTGTCAGTTTCTATCCAGATTGCCTGAGTGAATGTCTGGAGGTGTAGACACCTCGTGTTAAGCTAGCACTAAGTCCCTCCCCCATCCACCTTTACTCTTTTCTTTACAATAAGGCTTTCAAATAAATCATGGTTGTACGGCAGTGAAGCATCAGTGTTGAACACTGATGTCATGCTGTCGATGATGATGATGATGATGCAGCCAGACAAGCCACATAGGATTCGCCAGATCAGAAAACTGCTGGCTGGTTTCATGATGCAGTCCTCTGCAAAAACGTGCCACCTGATTCCATAGTTTGATTCAGGCTGACTGATCGCCCACAAGCATGAGACTCGGCCCCTTCCTTTCATTCAGAAGCGACTCCGCAAAATCGCTGGAATGCTTCAAAATATGCACGCGCCAAATATGCGAATCTGGTGGGGCCCTCCGATTATCCAATCTTTTTCAATGGTGATGACGCGCACCCCGGATAAACAGTTGTAGAGAAACGAACTAATCAGCGGAAGCCCGGGATCATTAACCGAATTCGGATCATCTGAAGGTCTTAGAATCTCGCTGCCGTCAAAATGACTGGAAGCCCGCAATATTAGCGACATAGCTATTAGAAAACGGGCAAATTTTCACCAGAATCAACGGAATCCCGCGCGGAATACATCGATGGAACTGGGGGCGTCAGAGAACGAAAGCCTAGCTAGGGAAACACGAAACGGATGCAGTCTACCAGGACAGTGACCGTGACTTGAAAAAGACACGCCGTGCAAACCAGCACGAGAGGGTGCAGGTGATATTGCACTATAACTCGGTGCAATCCTATACATCCTTACATCAGGCAACTACGCCTACTTAATCTGTTTCTTTCTAGGTATTGTTCCCACTGCGCATCGCAGGCACACTCCGCATGGTCACCACAGTCCTTCGAGTTCACTCGAAACAGGCCATTATCTTATACGGAGGCTGGACCAAACACCTTTAACTTGTCGTTTTGCACGCTTGTTAGTAGGTTACTTCACTGTTCCCAACGCCTCCAGATCCGAATTTCACCTGATTCGGTCCAGTCGAAGCTTCATGGCTATGTTGTCTCAGGTCATGCTGCGAAATGCCTACGTACAATTCACCACGTATCGATCAGAGCAGCAGCCACTACCACTTTAACACGGAGAGAAGGCTTTACCGCGGTGTGACGTTTATGCACCTCCATAACCCATTGAGTCATACTGGGGAGTGTAAGTGTGACACTCGCAGAGCCTCTCATATCAGGTTGGTCAATCTGACTGACTAGTCTGACTAACAGTCTCCTGATCCTCGAGGTTGTGGTTTAGAAATTCTGTGGCGATTTGCTTTTTGAAAATATAGGCTGCTGTAGCGGTCTTAAGCTAACCGCTGCCACGCAGCCGAGCCTTCGAACCAAACGCTTTGATTTAGGATCCTGCTAGTCCTCTTCTCGGCGTGGTTTCCCAGTTCACGTACAACCATGATTTCCACACTTACAAGTAATCTCTTGCCACACTGGCCGTTACGTGGTGTCGCTAGCCGGGTCACCTCATTTACTGCATACAGCACGGCGGGTAAGCAAAAACAGGCTAGTGTTGATTCCTCCCTTTTCCCTCTCACATGTTCGCTCTTTCCTCTGTCATCTTGTTTTTAGTGACATATCTGTAGGCTACTCCCAAGGACCAAGGGATCATTTCCCCGCTCATTACCGCCAGCTGCAAGATTCATCGTTGACTCGGCCGGCACGATCCCAGACACCTCGGAAGCTTCCTTCAAACCCCGATGTTCAGTTCATCTGACAACCCTTAGCATTGGCCTTCTGAAACGAGCTGAACAACCGACTGCTCTCACATGTACACTGAACTTGGTTTCCACTAATTTATCTGAAACTAGAAGTCAAGACCTAAGTCCGGTTGCTGAACTGACCTTCCATTGATTTTAGCTCACCTCTGGTCGCGCACCCCCGTTGGTGCATAAGCCTCTACTGCTGGTCCCGCGGGGGTGGGTATTGTTATAAGCCACCGAACAGAGGGCTTTTGTTTCAATGGTTTTCCGTTGACAGTTTCTTCTGTGCGGTTCGAGTTTTCGGCTGTGTAACAGGAACTTCCACTAAAGAATGTGCCCAGCACCAGATGTTGCGTTGGTTAGGCCATGTACTTGTTGGGGATATCAATATCCCCCAGAAAACGCTGTGTTTGTGTGTCACCTCGGAATGTCAACGATTGCTTAACCTGAAGCATGACACCGCGATGGTCCAACTTGGGGGTCATGGCGGTTCCGAGGTTCATGCAATACATCAGGCTATGCAACAGCCTGGCTCTGTCAAATCTAGCCCAACCAAATCGACCTCGCAGTGTTCTGGTCCGAAGCAAAACAAAGACTCAAAGAAGACACCACCTTCACAATGTTGGCACTGTGGAGCCTGGCACTTCGTCAGGTTCTGTCCTTACAAGCAGCATCGGTGCCGCCAATGTAAGTCCGTGGGACACAAAGATGAATATTGTCAGTCACGGATGCATACGGCCTCTGATGTTTCAAAGCAATCATCATGCATCCGTCCCAAACTGAAATCGAACCCTGTCGGCTCCTCTTTCAGTTTGCTGGCTACTTTCCGGATCAACACGCCAGGTAACCGGAAGTATCTGACAGTCATGGTCATCCAGTCCGTCTGCAGTTGGACACTGCGTCGGACATTACCATCATTTCGGAGAGGCTTTGGCGCACGATCGGGCAACCTCCGATGAGACAAGCAGCTCGAACTGCAACCAGTGCCTGCGGTGGAGAGTTAAAACTTTCCGGTGAGCTCCATTGCTGTGTATCTTTTCGAGGAACTACATTCGTGGGGTCGTGTTATATAACGGCAACTGAGTTGAACCTATTGGGTCTTGATTGGTTCGATCGCCTGGGGTTAGCCGACATTCCAATCAGCGCCGTTTGCAATGCAGTTCAGTCTCCTACGGCGCATCCAGATCATGCATCCGACATTATGGAGCGATTTCCAATTGTTTTCCAGTCCGGTCTCGGTCAGTGCACTGCGACACAAGCAGTCCTCCACCTCGTGCCGGGAGCTACGCCAGTCTTCCGTCCAAAGAGACCAGTTCCGTACGCTTCCCTCCCACTGGTAGATGCCGAACTTCAACGGTTGGAAGAACAAGGCGTTCTGTCCCCTGTATCCTACTCTGCCTGGGCAGCGCCGATCGTTGTAGTAAAGAAACCTAACGGTGGCATCCGCATATGCGCCGATTTCTCAACCGGCCTAAATGCAGCTATCCAGCAGCACCATTATCCACTACCAGTACCCGACGATCTATTCACTGTTCTGAACGGTGGGAAGTTCTTCGCCAAAATCGACCTGGCTGAAGCGTACCTTCAAGTTGAAGTCGCACCAGAATCACGCCCACTACTGACAATCAACACACACCGCGGGCTGTATCAGTACAACCGTCTTCCGTTTGGCGTCAAAACCGCCCCAGCAATTTTCCAGCAATTGATGGACACCATCCTTTCTGGCATTCCAGGTGTGGTCGCATACCTGGACGACGTGCTGATCGTTGCTGTTTCCCCCGAAGAGCTTCGTGAGCGAATCAATGCCGTCTTACTGCGCATTCAGGACAATGGCCTCCGCCTCCGTCCCGAGAAGTGTCAATTCTTCTTGACAACTGTGAAATATCTTGGGTTCATTTTTGACGCCTCTGGTCGCTATCCTGACCCGGAAAACGTTCGAGCTATACAGCAGATGCCACCTCCTAAGGATGTACCATCACTACGTTCCCTTTTGGGGTTAATCAGCTACTATTCGGTATTCCTGCCTTCGTTGCACGACATCCGGCCCCCGCTAAATCGGTTGCTTGGAAAGGATGTCCCCTGGTGTTGTTCAGACGAATGCGGGGAAGCATTATGCAGACTAAAGACGATGCTCAGTTCTGATCTGCTACTTACCCACTACGACCCAAAGCTGCCGATCGTTGTGGCAGCTGATGCCTCTGATTTTGGTGTCGGTGCCGTCATTCTACACGTCTTTCCAGACGGATCGGAGAGGGCCATTATGCACTCGTCGAAATCACTAACCCCAGCAGAACAGCGATACGCACAGATAGAGAAAGAAGCGTTGGCCTTATTGTTCGCGGTTCGGCGTTTCCACAAAATGTTGTATGGCCGCCGTTTCATCCTACTTACCGATCATAAACCATTGCTCTCCATTTTCGGCTCAAGGAAAGGTGTTCCCGCACACTCTGCCAACCGCCTGCAAAGATGGGCCCTGATTATGCTGGGTTATGACTTCGATATTCAATATCGGCGCACCACCGACTTTGGTCAGGCCGATGCATTATCTCGGCTGGTCAACAACCAGCCAACACCCGAAGAAGACACGGTTATTGCGCATGTTGCATTTGAGGACCCAGCCGACCCACAGTTGGTTCAGTCCGTTCGTGCCCTGCCCGTGACAGTAACAGAGGTTCAAAGAGCTACCACAGCTGATGGAACGCTTCAAAAGGTGATCCGATTCATGAATTCTCGGTGGCCTTCGAATCTCAAAGATGATTCCCTTCGACAGCTCTTTCATCGCCGAGATGCATTAGCGATCGTAAAAGATTGTTTAATGTTTGGAGCTCGCGTGGTGATTCCGCAACCTTTACGCCATCGAGTTCTTCGTCAGTTCCATTCTGGACACCCGTATGAAGTCAATAGCTCGCAGTTACGCATACTGGCCGCACATGGACCAGCACATCACTGATTTTGTAAAACGCTGCTCCCGATGTCAACAAGCTTCAAAGAATCCGCCACACCAACCACCGGTTCCCTGGCCTCGACCTGAAAGGCCCTGGTCTCGGATCCACATTGATCACGCAGGACCGATACGTGGCACTTTTTGTTTGGTTTTGATTGACGCTTTTTCCAAGTGGCCAGAAATCGTTCCGGTGTCATCTCCAACAACATCTAGTACGCTGAGAGTGTTATCCAACATTTTCAGTCAGCATGGATTACCGGAGTCCATAGTCTCATTGTTACTAACAATATTCTCAACTAACAATAGTCTCAGACAATGGTTCGCAGTTCACCTCCGCCGAGTTCCGCGACTTCTGCACTCGACATGCGATAACACACGTTCGTTCACCACCGTACCACCCACAATCTAACGGTCAAGCAGAAAGGTTCGTCGACACATTCAAGGGGGCTTTGCTTAAAGCTCGAGGGGAGGAGACATCCGTCGAAGCCCTTCAGAGATTCCTGTTTGTGTACCGAACGACCCCGAATGACGCTTTGGCAAACCACCAGTCACCTGCAGAGGCACTCATGGGCCGTAAACTTAGAACTGTGTATTCTTCCATGTTGCCAACACAACCTACTGAGTCAAGGTTCATACCGGTGGCAGTTGGAACCCCGTTCAAGGTGGGAACGCCCGTGCTTGTCCGTGACTATCGCCCAGGACATGATTCATGGATTGCAGGTCGTATCCTGCGCAAACGCGGTAGTGTAATGTACGACGTGTCGGTTGGTCAAGACACCTGGACCAGACATCAAAACCAACTCCGCTTTAACAGCACGTCGGAAACTCAAGTATGTTCGGGTACCATACCGTTGGACATATTGCTCGTTACTTTTGAGCTGAAAACTGAGACAGCTTCGAAAGAGGAGAGTGTGACCGGCAGCTCAGTATTTGATCCAACACTTCTTCCCAGGCGGTGGACAGACCGACGCCGCCGCCAGCCGGAGCGTCTCCAGGTCGACCCTCGTCGAGTACGTTACTGACTTTTCACAAGGGGAGGTGTTGAGGATATCAATATCCCCCAGAAAACGCTGTGTTTTTATGTGTGCTAGCGAACTCCCGGCATCTTCAAGGTCAAACTATGAAAAATCAATGGCCTATTGATACTCCAAGGAAATTTAAATCCGACCATGTACAGGATACCATTCTTCCCACTGACTTGGGTTCGGAAGCTCCGGGCATGGCCTGTTGATCGTGTGTTGTTGGATTATTAAAGTTTGTGTCCGAGGTTTTCGTCTTCTTACTATTCGCCGCGCTAGGAGTCTGGATCAAGCAACATAGCTGGGGATAGAGTATTGCCACAATCCGCATTATCATATTGTTTGCTCGCTGCGTGACAGAACCGTAACAGTACTGCATATGCCGAATCATCGTTTACCGAAGAGAGTACTGTTTTCCATGCTCAATTCGAAGTGGCAGAAGCAGAGAGGTGACGAACCCTTGACCTGGCAGACGGGTATGAAAGAGATTACCAAACATTTGAGTGCTGTCAGTGCTATTTATCTACCAGGATGGGGAGCGCGTACTCCTCACTGCACTTGGTTGCTGCTGCTGCAGTTGATAGCTATTAATCTATGTCGATGGAGTTCGCGTTGTCAGATTGTCTGAATGAGTGTCTGGAGGTGTAGACACCTGAAAATGATTGTAGCGTGGTAGCACTAAGTCCCTTCCCTGTCTGCCCTTACTCTTTTCATGATAGAACATTCAACTGAATCATGGTTGGTCGGCAGCGGGGCATCAGTGCTGAACACTGATGTCATGCTGTTCGTGATGATGTGGGGTTTATTTGGTAAGAATGAAGATATCCGATTAACACTCCGATAATCTTTGCCTTTTCATTGTATCTGTTATGTCTCAACAGACTGTGGCTCTAATCACCCAAAAGCAGCATTCACGCGACTTTCGGTTCTTTTTTGGGAACATTTGTGAGCCAACCTCAAATGCAGGTAGATCACATCGTCATTAGCTATAAAAACGAACCGTTCAGCCGTAGCACCCTTATGGTGCCTAACTGTTGTGTACGACGAGGGTCGGAGTACAGAGCAAAAACATTCACCCCCCGCAGAGATGAAAGTTCTCAAGAGTTTAATTTATAATTGAATAATGTCAGGCCTCTCTGTTGTGCAGTGCAGGAGGCCGTGTCCGCTGTTGTTGTATAACCAATGGGTGTTCAGTAGAATTCGACATTTCAGTTTCCGAAGCAGAGTCAGATAGTTCCGGTTTAATAAATGAATCAGCGTTGGACAGCGGTTGCTGCTGTTCGGATGCTGGAGCACATCCGAAATCTGCTGAAGG
>NW_008751661.1:4419558-4442901 GCF_000715545.1 Opisthorchis viverrini
GTCTCTGGCGTATAGTATTGGAATAAAGTCCACTAATAAATGAGTCTCGTAACGCTTCATCGGTATGCTGTTCTGCACTGACGGCTGTAAAGCGGCAGTCTGGCAATAAACTGCGAAGCTTCTGCACAAACTGATCAAGGTTCTGAGCTCCGTCCTGTTTACAAGTGTTCAAAAGATGCCGTGCAAAAACATCATTTTTCGGCTGTACGTAAATTTCTCACAAGATTTCGATGGCTGATTCATAGCCTTTGCAGTCTTTGATGAATCGGTAAACACTAGGGGAGACATAATTGAACAAGGTTTTCAGTTTATCTGGTGAATGAGAACCGACTGACTCTAGGGAGTTTGTGAAAGTACAAAACCAATGCTCCCAGGTATCTGCCGAGTCTTGAGTATTGGGGTCGGTATCGAATCCATGCCACCCGAAGGAAACACTAGGGCTGGGATACTGCTAGGTTGCCCACGCCTAGGTTGGGGAATTTGAGAGGTGGAGGTCGGATTCGAACCACGGACTTTGCGTTTAGTAAATTCGCTCTGGAAGTATCCCTACCCCCTTGTTTTCTTCTGGTAGCATGACAGGCACCGAAAGGTTGCTACAACTGAACGAGTGTGTGGCAAACGGGAATTAGCTTGAGTTCCGCTGTAATCAGGCTCTTTACGCCACTTATTTTACGACGCCTGAGGACGAGATCCGGGAACCGCAAGCAGGATTCCGGCCGGGAAGGGGCTGTGTTGATAACATTTTCACACTCCGTCAAGTGTTCAACATAATCATCATCATGTACAACATAACAACACTGAGGCCTCGGTACCATCCAGTGTTGGAGCAACGACTTGCCTATAGGCGCTCTACAATCTTGATGTTATTTGACCTCGAGAGGGTGTTCAATTCCACCGACCGCTCTGTTCTTTTCAACACGCTTGCGCAACTGGGTTTACCCCAGAGTTTAGTGAATATCATGCACTCTTTGTATTCACATAATTGTGGGCGCGTGAGAGTGTATGGAGAGCTCTTCAAAGGCTTTCTTACAAGTATTGGTATCCGACAGTTGTATCCACTCAGTTTTTTGGTTTCGTGATTGATGAAATCTGGAAGGTCTTCAAAACTTGGTGTTCAAATCTCTCCAAGTGGGAATCTTTTCGACATGGAATATATGGACGACATTGTTTTCAGTCTTGCAAAGGAGGGAGAAACAGTCCTTCGATGTGTGCTTCACATCCACAACTTGTGATTCACGCTGCCGTATTCTTGGTTTTTAAACATGTCTGTATAAATCCAGAGCGAGACATTGAAAGTTGTTTAACATTGTGTGTTGCATTTGTTCTGATGGTAAAGTAGCAGACACACAAATAATCGGGCATTCCAAAGATTCTCCGTTTCTCCCATTTCCTTAGCCTTCCGTATCTACCAGGCTTCACAGTCACCACACACGCTAGGTTTCGATTGACGCCTGAAAATTCGCATGGACCGGTGGGAACCTCATTCTGAGATTAGAGTTGTGCCATTGTTTTGCCCGATATTGAGTGCTTGAGTGAGGCCAGCGCTGTCATGTTGCTGGTGAAACTCCAGACACTGCAAAGACGTAGCGATGTCTTTCCATTATGATTTGGCGCTTGACGGTAGAACAGTCGGAAGAGTCCAATAGGTGATTCTAATGAATTTACTCAACTTTGTGGTGTGGCAACCTATCAGTTGTTAAGTTAGTTTTCTGTCCCTGAAAAGTAAACAGCGAGCCGACTCCAGACAAATGAATTAGGATCCAGGGCACACTTCTTGAGAGCACCGTACGGCCGGACGACTTCGGCTATTTCGGAGATTATTGCTACATACAAAGTGTCTGCACCGTACGCACAACTGAAGTAGTCGTTTGCTGTTGTCTGTGCCTACTGAATCCGATCCAAGTTGACCACCCAGTTTGGTCTCACGTGCGCTAAGCCTGCCCACTTGTGAATTCAGGTCTCCAGCAACTACAACATCTAAGCTTTAAGCCCGCTGTAGAACGGCACCCATGGCGCCCTAAAACTTGTCTGATGTATCAGAGCTACAGTCGGTTGGGACACAAGCGGATATGATACGGTTAACTTCCTGCTTGCGTGATTCCTTCTCAGACGTTGTCAGACGAACCGGACAGAGGTGACTGTCAGTGGATATCCAGTCAATTATCCTTCCGCGTGGTAACTTAAAGCAATGCCGACCGCTGCACATCCTATCTCAGCGGCCTATGGTTGTCACGCATTACAGCCGGGAGCGAGAGGAGAGTGACGAAGCAGTTAGCTCAACACACAGCGGGTTCGAAACCCCTTAGAGTTTAGTGTGATGCGCACTGCTAATGATCCATAATAAAGGTGAAGCAACTGTACAGTCCCTCTCGGTTTTTTCATCATAGAGTGCCTTCACTTGCAGAACGAAATGTCAATTGAAAAATCATTGGTCTGGACGGTTGTGTAAGTCTTCGTGGACTAAGGAAATTTTGAATCACCAACGGGAACGTTTTTCCGTATGTATCTCTGTATGGTATGCTCCGAAGCTGCGCGATGCATATAGCTCTGTGGATTAGAGATGTGGTCACTGTGTACCGATGATACACGGAAACTCGCTGCCTTTGGTCGTCTTAGACGCATGGTTCAAGCCTGGTGAAAACATCAGATTGGCAGTGCTCATCATAAAAATAGTGGGCATTACACCAGTGATGGTAAACTGGTGCTCAGCTGCCACACAAACATGAATGGGTGGTGTAAAGAAACGAAAGGGATATAAACTTGTTGCAAAGGCTCCATGTCCATAGGGGAACGGTCAAGAGGAAGGCGCTTTGACTTTCTAAAACCTTCGAAATAAACGATTGGACAACATGTTAACCAGGATCTCATAAATAGGATTGAGTTCGAATACTTTTCATATCTCATCTAACACAATGCCCCCACACAACAACAGACATGCGGTAGCCAGGCAGTTCACCTGAGAAGCTAATCATGCGGGTTGTCAGCCATACGCAAAGTGAATAACGTAGATCATACTCGGGGAGTCTGGAAGATCACAAAGCTCTTCACTTAACAGTAGCCGTCTTTATGTCACGTCATCACGCCGTGAGTTGTTCTCTGCGAACCTGGCAAGTGTTTTTCATTGTTAAACAACAGTCGAGCATATGTAGCAAATGATCCAACCACCAGACCTGAAGTTAGCTACTCAGACAAATTTGACTCATCATCCAGTACTCGCTTGTAGACTGGTTCGTTACTGACATGCCAGAATCAGTTGAATAATAATAATCGCCCAGCTGTAACATCCTTCCGGCGCCAGTGGTTGATTGCTACTAGTTTCCTGGACGTATTCTTGTTCGCAAATCACTGTCAATAACCTGGACGATGCACAAAACGAAAATTCACAATCACTTCTGAATAGTGCCGGTGGGAGCTCATCTGGCCATGAAGCCCAATAGAGCTTCTAGGTAGAAAGATATATCAGTTCTCACAGATCATGACACGATTTAGGCAGGTCGAGAAAATGATATACACACGGAAAAGGGCGACCAACTAAGCTGTTGCCCAACAATTAAGACGCAAGTTGTTGTGTTGCATTTATCCGATATTAGCTTTGGTGACCTCACGGAAACGCAGGTTTTGGGTGTTTTTTTATATGAGGTTAAGTTTCCGAGCATTGCCAGCCGCACTAGCCTGTCTCCGTTTCTAGAGCCTCCTGAATGCATCAGAATTCTCTGTCCGCACTAAGGATATGCTTCAGTTTCTGTCTGTCAGAGGTGGCTTAATTGTGTTCAGTTTGCACTGTGGAATGACCGTGAGTATTCTGAAATCTGGTGCATATTCTTTAGATGCTCAAGGAATATGTGTCAAGTTTCTTGCCCGCGCGTGTTCTTATTTCGTCTCAATCGTGATTGACGTCTCCCAAGGATTCAGCTAATACTGTTTTACACAGACTTGTATAACGTGTTGATCAGGATGTTTTTCGGCGTCAAGAGTTCGCATAATAAAAGGGGCAACACAAACACAAGAACGAGGTCTATGGATCGGGCGCTGAACCGAAGGTCTGAGTACTAATATGCTATCAACCACTTTTTGGGTGTAATATGGGGATAAATCTATCTGGGATTTACTGAAGAGCATGTCAGTCTGGTCTCTACCTACCGACCAACCTACTACGGCAGACTGTAGAGTGTCGCGTGGATTCCCCCCCTAGAATAGCTCAGTTGGTCACGATGGCACAAACCGTCACGACGCAGTAGCTTTCGATCCTTCCGTGCTGCTCCAATTTCGAGGTATGCCAGTTGGTTTTTGAAAAAATAAACGCATTCGCGGCAGACTGATCACGCGGGTCACATTGTGGTCACACTGATGGGCGTTGCAGTTTGTCTGTCAAATAACCACATAGTTTTCTCTGCTCGGACATCTACTGACTGGGCACACTCCATGGGGTAGACACTCCACGGTTTAGTGACGAAGCACAAGAGCTCCGAGCAGTAAACTCAGTCGATTTGGATGACGACCCCGAGATGGATGGCAGTAATTAACGACACTCACCTGCGACCCGTACCAAATTTATAGTTTTCCTTGCTGCTTCGTACTTCGTCGGAACATTTCAACACCAATCTACCGATTAGGCCATCATCTTCGATTAGCGACAGTCCCGTTCCTGTTCTCCAATTTTCCCGTGAACGAAAGAGAGAGGACCAACTTATTTTTGCTACAACTTTTGTGGCTGTCGGTCCAATATCCTCATTTTTCCTGATAACCAGCGAGGCCGTTGAATAAATCAACCCTCGTCTCCGTTCTCTCATACACTGGGAATCCACTTTCCCTATTGAATTTGTGCAATGTTTATCTTCCTACCGTACCGCTTCCTGGTTGGATCACACGGAATTTTTCTGCAGATCGCATTAAGTGGTTTCTACTTCCGATCTCAAATGTTATTCTCATCTTCTAAGGGTGGAGATCAAAGCTCACGCCTCAGTTGGATGCTTTTCTGTTAAATTTGTGCTTTGGGTTGTATTCTTCCTTAATTTCGTACACTTTCGCTTCAGTTCCAATTAATTGGTTACGTCCTGACATAATTGGTGTCACCGTCATGATGTCTGGCGAAGAGGAGCTACCATCAACACCGTCTGCTCTGTTCTCGCCCTCGGGTGTTATGCTCAACGTATCATTCACATTTATCCTGATGGCTTTGTTTCATCTTCTTCGGCGTACTGCTTGCAAACTGGGATGCTCCTTCACTGGAGCATCGCCTGCTAAGTCGAGTAAGTGTTTCTCTGTCACTGCGGAAGGTAATCGTTGAGACGTGCAAAACTACAATGTAGGGTTCATAGTTTTGGTGAAATAACATCAGTGCATGTGACTAGTAATACATAGTTGAGGTCATCAGTTTGCTTTTCCTTTAGCATCTGAAACCCAGTGATTTTTCAGAGAGGTTTAGTAAATAAATACACTGATTGTTTGCCAAACTTCTTTGAAACAATGACTGCTCAGACAGTCAGACATCTTCCAGTGATGTTTATCTGGGGATGGACGTGAATTATGCCTTGGAAGACGTCATTGGAGGCTCTACGAGAGCGCCTTTTCCACACCGGGACTTCCCAGTATTACGCAAAACACATGTAAACGCGAAAGGGAAGTTATCCATCTTTTGGCGTGAAACTGGATGCGCTGTAGATTTCTTAGCTGACTAAGAAGACCTACTTAGATTCTTCGGAATGTTTCAATACCCTACTTCCTGGCAGTATGCCCGGATGCATTTCTTTGTGGCCATTGATGTGTTCTTCGAGCTTAGTAATTAGGCTTCTTATGAGCTCTAATCAGACCGAGAAATCGGACCCTTTTCTGACCTCTTTTCATGAAGTTAGGTGTCAGGCGATTGCCCTTTCAGCAGAAAATGAAACCGAAATCGTAAAAAAGCACTTTCCCCATCCCATTAGGGATTAGCTTGGGCAGAAAACTTGGCGGATTGAGTGAACGGTGTAGTGTGGTTTGTTACTTTTAGTCTACATGGGGCTAAGTTTCCTCCACGCGCGCGTATATTGAGTCGACATCCTTGCCCTGTTGACTAAAGGCCACATGGTGGCTGACTGAACTTGTAAGCTGCACGGATATCGTTATTCCAGTTATGATTTTTGATTAAGTTTCCCCCATTTTTGTATGATCGGGAATACTTCCATGCTTTATTCAAGCATACGTGAGCCAGTAGTAGACATCCACGTTTGATTAAGTTGCTTTATTATTTGTAACTTATGTACACAAGTCAGTTGTACACGGCTTGCATTGGCATTCAACCAAATACAGGCGTACATCATGAAGCTTGATGTTTGCTGTTTTTTTTACTCGTTCGATTGGTGGTCTGTGGTTGGAGCAAAATGTTCTGTCTCAGATAGGGTTCATTCTTTGTTTTGTCTCTCTCGATTGTCAACCAAATGATACAGCTTTCTTTATCTGCCGTTTCAATCGGTCCATTCAGAAAAAAATGAGACTTACTGATGCAATGAAGGTTGGAATTCTTGTGTGAACGCTTTAACTGTATGCTAAATAATTGGTCATTCAGAAGACAAACTACTGATTAGTTGTGGAGACTCTACACGGTGAACTCAAACTAGTTTCCACTAACCACAAAATCTGCCCAAAGTAGTTTGAAAATATCACAAAAGGTGATTGTACGGCAACCATTGTTCTGATGATATCTGTACAAGTCTAGTTCTAGGGATCATCAGCTGACCAGGGATAACTATTTGAAAATTAATTATCTAAAAAGCTTTTTGGTACGAACAACCACTTCGTTCATGGACAAGAATCTCATCCTAATTTCTATTGCCTCACACTTCAGGCCAGTTGATGAATAGTGAGCTTTCACTTCCTCAAAAACTTGATGCCCTACTTGTCTGTCCAACTGGAAGTTGAGTGATTAGAGTCACTTCAAACTACATGTAGGAGGTGGTCGAACAAAGCGACTGAATTGACTGGGGCTGAGCGTTGACTACATACTTGGGAAACTGCGTCAACTGTTGCAGAAAGGGATCGATGAAGGTCGTGGATAAACTGTTGTACGGCACGTCAGAACCTGCTTTTCAATGTTATCCTGCATAGGTTAGCTTATATGTAACCAAACATGGTTACGGTTGAATATTTCGGTCATCTCTGAGAGTTCCGCGCAATACTGATGAGACGCCTATTCGCATTAAAAAAACAACCATACACATCCACACGAAATGCTTCTGTGCTGCGGAAACCAAGCCGAAGAATGTGTTTCGCCACAGTGACAACACTTAGGCCTGTTGGTAAATCATGAAATTAAGACAAGGTCCATGTGTTACTACTTGATGGTCGATTCCACAGAAACGCGGTCAGTTATCGGTGCAGTGTGACTTACCATAGCCTTCAAGTTAAACTCAAAACAGTTTACTATCATTTAACCGGACAATCGCACGATTTTTTGATCAGTAATTTCGTTCAATAAGTTCTGGGTCAGCTAAAATAATTACGAACTTGATCTCAGCTGTTTACCCTCTGGGAATGGAACATTGTTTTGAAGCTCACTGTTTTTTTCGTCTACCACTTTTCTAGGTGCTCTTTCTGAATTACGGCTTCTTCGGGAGAGTGGACTTCGTGACAGCGAACGCGTCGTGGATTTATGGTATTCTACGGTTCGTCACAGTACTGATTTGGGACATGACAGTAAGTGCTTGTATGGACCATCCACTGCACACGTAGTATTGGTTTCGTTGTGCGACATTATTGATACGTTTTGCTTGATCATTGACAGACTTGTGATTATGGAGTGGAATTCAGGGAAACCAATAGCCCGAAACTGCTTTCACTCTGTGGTGAACCCACCAATATAGTCAGCAACCAAATTAATCCATGACCAGCATTATTCTTTCATACGGAGCGCAAGTTTTTCCTCAGATTCTAACCTTAGATTGTGAAGGTGTGCTTAGTGAACTTCACAAATGGCTGTATGTACATTTTCAACTTAATTTGGTAATAACGGGAGACTCAGCCGAGTATGTCGCTTTTAATGTTCACTTGAATTCCAAAGGATGAGTTTTGTCATGAGAAGCTCTCCGATTTATTGAATATTGAGTGGCCTTCGTGCAGCATCTTCACTTATGGAGTATTGTAAGCGAGTTCACTGAGCCTTCTGTTAACACCGAGTTAATTTACAGATGAGTGTATATCACCTACACTTTGATGGTCATACAGAAAACAAGGGTGATGTGAATTCGATGACTCCGCCTGCCTGTTGAGCTCCAAGAAGGGCGAAACCAGTAGTGGGCTGTCGAAGAGTTTTTATCGACCTTAAAAGTAGCTTTATCAAGTAGTGAAGTAAGTTTCTTAAAGCTTAGAGAGCGGATTTGGATTTCTCCTATAGATTTCTCAGGTGCCACAGAATCGCGTAATCATCGCCGGCAACGTTTGCCCGAATTATAAGGTGATTATGTAGTTATGACCCACCGCCCAGCAGGAGGTTCACATAACTCTTCCTACGCACAGCTAGAGACAAACACTTGACACGGATCCTTATCAATGGCATTGTTTTTCAACCCTGATGGTGTCAGGAGATGTTTATGCCTTACCGACGGTCAGCTAATTCAATAGTCCATTATGTTGACGTCCTATCGTGATCACGTGGAAAGTAAGTGGTCATGCGTAATAACGCGTTCTTCACCGTTTGATCCAGCCTTGATTGGGGAGGCCGCAAAAATTGCCCATCTGGATCGTAGATATAACGGTGGAATTTATATATATATATATATATATATGGTGACGGCTTGTTGTTTTTATACCCGCATCGAGGCCCATGCTGATCCTGATATTTTAGATGGCCGAGACCTGATGCATTGCTCCACCCTCGAGGTAACACCTTCATGGGGTTTCCAAGTGTTTCTCTGACGGGGGTGTTTCCTGGTGCGTGATCAATAAGGACCGCATTGAGCATTGCCTGAGCTTGAGTAACTTGACTTCAGTCGTATTCTGCCGTTTTTCGGCAACTTCTGTGACGTTGGGACGGGATTTTTCGCTTTGTTTGAGGTGAATATTTTGAATATTCACCAATTTACTTTCAGATAGTTAATAATTTTGCATTTTCGTCATTCCCACACACTAACACAACATGGTCGCTAGACCCCATCGTCCTAACGGTCAAATCCTGGAGGCTAGTTAGGCTTGAATAAGTACCTCGTCATCACGAATACACATCCCTACATAACCGCAAGAACAATAATGATTCTTGGGGAATTGAGAAATGTCGAGCTATCGCGTGTTACTCCACTTTGTTCTCCAGACGTAGTCGTCGTTCAAGCATAACATCCTTCAGGTGTCTAGTTGCCGAGCCACCCGAAGTAAACACGAGGGTTGAGTTACTGCTAGGCTGTCCAAGCCGATACAGGAGAAGTCGAGCTACAGAGGTCGGGTTCGAACCACGGACCTTCCGGTCAGTAAGTTCACCGAGCTATCTGGGGCTCAAAATTACCGGGTGTCCGAGTCTGGATTATCGACTGAGTCAAGTCGAGGTCGGGTTCCACGGACCTTCCGGTCAGTAAGTTCACCGAGCTATCTGGGGCTCAAAATTACCGGGTGTCCGAGTCTGGATTATCGACTGAGTCAAGTCGAGTCAAGTTCACTCAAGTGGTGGCTGTGCTTAATACATCAACTGAAATGATGCCAATGAAACGGGACGTTCCCATGGTGGTGACTCGCGGAACCAAAAAGTATATCGCCCGCTATTAGGAGGGATTTCGCTTCCTAGAGGAGGTTTGTGTTGAAAAAATCTCCTCAATAATGGTATTGCCTTAACGGGGTTTATTCGAGACGGCGTACTACACTTGGCTCTATAGCGAATGTTTTAGGGCTGCCGTAACATCCTTATGCATGTAAGTGGTATCAAGCTGTGCAGGACTGTCATGACTTTAGCTGATATCTTCTAAACTAAATCAATTGACTGGATGAGGTTGGTGCTGATGGTCACTGAATAGGAGTTATGTCCTGTGCAATTAACCCCAGTACCACCTCAGCACACGTGATTTCTACTGCAGTTTTAAAGTTCTGGAAAAGTCATTTTCTCGTCCTAGAAACAAGCACTGTGTCGGGTCACCACATTAATAAATAAGAGTCAAGGATGCGTTCCGCAACCTGGTAAATAACGCACTCTAATGATGTCATGTTGCGACCTGGGCCCGTTGTGTTCGGTACGCAGGAACACAACATGCATGCATTGCCTTTGCGTCAAAAGGTTCACTTTGACATTTGTCCAACTGTACACTTACGGCACTGGGTCTTGTTGGTTTGTGAGCACAGAGTACAGGTTTATGATACAAGTACTGTTCTTCCAACTTGGTCTTATCTTCGTAGGTTTAAGCATCATTTCTTGTTTGTACAAGGTGGCGTGGGTGCAACAGAGGGAAAACCAGCCATACCAATCCAGCAGAGCATGAAGTGTGGGATGCGTTCAAAAGTATGAGCGTTAGGAGAGTGAATTTTTCTATTGTGTCTTACTTTTTTGTGGTCGCTAATAACAGTCTAGCTGTTTATTCTTTAAACTTCCAGAGTGGACGATTTTGGAACAAGTTTTCATTGCCGCTTTAGACGTGGCTGATGACCGGTTAGCTTGGGTGAGTCCCGAGTAATTCACCTTTCTTGTTTAGCGTCTATTGTGGTTACTTCAGTTTAGACATGCAATTAATTCGCAATAAAGGTTTAAGACGCAGATCAAATGTGTGAGCTTCGAGGGGCTTTCTTGGTTTTCAAGAATTCTGCTCATACGTTCCGAACGGCTCGTTTTTACCTCAAGCGGTCGGAATTTAAGACACCGTTTTGTTTCCGTACCTTGGGGTGTGAAGACGATGCTACTCTCTCTCTCTCTCTGTGTTTGAACTAATAGGTTATGTTCGATCTTAATGTGCAACACCTCTCTTTCGTTAGGTGCAGATAGACTGTCTGGCGCTGCCTGAGATGACAGTTCTCAAATTCGAATTAGAATTGAAGCTGCTGTCTTGGGGGTGAGGTGGCTCAGTGGTTAGAGCGCTAATTCACTCACCGGAAGGTTCTTGGTTCGAACCCGACCTCTGCCTCTCGACTTCCCCTGTCTAGGTTTGGGTAACCTGGAGTATCCCGGCCATCGTGCTTCCGTCTGGTGACATGGAAGTTAGGCACCGAAAGGGTGTTGCAGCTGAATTTTTTTGTATTTTTTTGTGAGGTATGGGTAAGCACAGTCAGGATAAATCATATCGGTCTACTTGGCACAGTTGATCCGGATGCGACGGTTGCTCTCTTCGTGCTTCCGGTGACATGGAAGTTAGGCACCGAAAGGGTGTTGCAGCTGAATTTTTTTGTATTTTTTTGTGAGGTATGGGTAAGCACAGTCAGGATAAATCATATCGGTCTACTTGGCACAGTTGATCCGGATGCGACGGTTGCTCTCTGCAGGCGTTCGCGCTGTTGGGCTGAAACTCGTATGATATGCTTCTTTAGTTCTGCGTAGTTACTTGGCTTACAGAACTCACGTCTGCAACGGTCATTTTGTAAGCCGTTATATGAACATGGCGACAAAGTATACATTACCACGTGTGAATTAGCTAAATGTTTATCTCTTTTCGTACAGAGAACATTTTATCCAAATCCAGAAGGTTCCACTAGTTTTTCGCTTAGTCTTCTTATTTCCTTTGACTCGTAGGTCTGATCCGGTATATCCTATATGGAAATGATCATTTATGATGCCATTCGTTCTTTAGGAATGCTTGGAACGGCTGAAGACTCAGTTCAAGAAAAGTTCGCGCGTTGACCGCTTGACTGGAATGTATTTGGAAAAAAATGGCAGGTAAGATTTTCATCGATTTAACTTGAAATTTCACATTATTCCAAGGGTATTCCACCAGGCCAACCGTTTCTATCCTTTTTTTGTTTGAATTCATGAAATTTCTTACCCAAAGAGATTGTTTTTAGGCCGAAAGCTATAGATTATCTTTATAACGATCGTCTCACAACATTGTCCTCTATACCTGAGGTCAGACGCAATTTATCAGTAATATGGGGCTTGGGAACTTGGGTTACGGTCATACCTGCGCTGTCAGACTACCAGTGTCTTCCATGCTACTAACAGAATACAACGTAAGTGCAGAGGGAAAGGCATTTAATCCATTCTACGTTAACCTCTGAGGCCGTCACCTGAAGATCCACTCAGCACCGGGCCACATGATATAAATACGCACGGAGCTCTAAAAGTGCTCTGTTCCCACTGCTCGCAAAGGCCTTGTTTCGCAACCACATAACAAAAGGCCACACACAGCAACCTGACACATGCACTGTTTGATGTTTACCGACGTACCACTGTCACGCCGATCAAAACGTTCTATCGTCACGCACTCAGTAGCTAATTAGTGGGAAGACGGGCACGCTAACTCTAATTGTTGTTGGTAGTGTGAGCAGGTTTGAGAGTTTTAATGTAGATTTCGTCCTGTGAGTGATGAAACAGGATGAAACAATTGTACAGTGCTTATCGACTTTCCAGCACAGATGACCTTCACTTACGCGGCAAAATCTCCATAAATTTCCACCAGGTTCAGTACGTTTTTTTCACATGCTATGTTGAGTTGTGTTTTCGTAGACCCCTTTGCCTTCATTGAGGCGTGCACTGATATTCATGTTTTCATTCTAGATTCGACGATGCACATGCGGTCTACACCCAGCTTCTTAATGATGATCCAACGAACACGGTATGTTTTATTGCCTCTGTTGCCGCATCTTGTTCATATACATAGTTCGGTCACGGCGCTTTATTCGGTCTAGTACAATTAACCCGTTCGTGTGATTCCAACCCGTAAAAAAATTAACAAGACACAGGTGTTCATATCATGTCAGTTATTGATCCGTCTTACTGGTTTAGTGCAAGCCGTATAACATTGAACACTACGCGTGAATGCTTCGATGTGTTTCGCAGAATATATGTCGTCTAAGCAAGAAGAATGTTCATGTCTAAATATTTCGTGGGCTGGTCTGTGCACACTTTCGGAACACTTTTATAACAGAGTTAACTGACCAGATGTGAATTTCTGGAATTCGTTTGGTTCTTTGGTGGCCCAAATTGCTTGCGCGATTATCTCAGGTATCATTTGACTAAGGGGCTCCTCTTCAACATGTAATCATCAGGCGCTTACATGTATATGCGCCATAGCAAACCATTCTAAATGTGAATATTAAAAAAACGAAGAAAGGAAATACGGAAGTACGGTTGCTAGATTGAATTTGTATCTTCAGACACGGTAATGGATTTATGGTGCTTCGACATGGTAGCAGGTAGATTGCGTCAGATACCCCTGATTGTGTAATTTATGTATGCGATTCCCGCGGTATTTCGTGTACTGATTCGGATATTTCCTGATGGCTTCAGCCCAAACGTCTGCGAGTCTGCCGAACCGTTCATAAGTCCCACAATACGCTATACAAATTAGGATGAAGAACATTCAGATATTCCCTTTTCCGCCGCTCTTCCTAACCTTCTGACGTAACGATCCCCATAGCAGCCGGCAGATAAATCGATTCATTTAAATGACCTGACTAAGCGTTTAGATTTTTAGCTCAAATCCATATTCGAGTAACTTGGGAAGGTTAGACGCGCTGGCTTGTTTTGTATACACTTCGTCCACCTCTCATCTAACTCTATCTTATCTTGCACGTTAACACCTTATTTACTGATACGCGCTTTACCAGCTGGCTCGTAAACGAATGATCGCAATTCTCAAGGCCCAGCGAAAAAATGTGGAGGCTATCTACGAGCTTCGTCAATATCTGAAAATGTAAGCCCCCGTCTTTTACCTTAAAAATTTTGCTCGAACAGTTTTGTCAGAAGACGCATGTTGCGACTTTTTTTTACTGTTTTCATTGCTTTGTCATCAGTCGCAAACCTGCAATGTTCTACGTTCATAACCACGAGGCATGAAAATAAACAGTTGGGTTGGTTGGTAAGGTAGGTTGTCTGACCGTGTTGGTCATACTTCTCAGGCGATATCGACCTCTTCCACAGGTAGACTGACGCCACAAAAATTCCAGCTTGTTTCCACCTATGCAGCTCAGGTTTCCGACCGATGTGTTGCTTTGGTATTGCTTTACGCCTACTAAGCTGGCTTGGACTGCGGTATTAGTAGGCGTAACTTGCACGTGACTCGCTATTTTTTTATAGCTTTTTTTCAACCATTCAATACACTCCAGTCGTAAATTGCAACCATTTCTTTGTAGTTTCATGAGTGATTTTGAAGCATGGAACGAACTTACAGATTTGTATCTTGTCGAAGGCGATTTCAAGCACGCAGCGTTTTGTATGGAAGAACTGATTCTCTCCAATCCACACAATCATCTCTATTGTCAGCGATATGCGGAGGTAAGTGCCTGACCTCTATCATTCCCCCTGAACCGCTTAACTTGTAATTTTAATGAAGTTTACTACTTTATTGGGGATTGTGCCCGTTAATCCACTCCAAATTTCAGCAGACTTTTGGAATAGTCAAAATATATTCGAAAGTCACGTGGGTGTTCTTAAACATGTCCTCGTCCGGTGGTCGGGCAGCTCAGATTGTGGGTTACCACGATGCCGTAGTCCGATCCTTATAGGTGCTTTCAACTTGACTCTCCTAGCTTACCCTAATGACATGTACGCCTGTAGTTTCAGAGGTCCAGACGTGGAACGATACTTTAGGTATGTTCCCCAATTGTTTGCATATTCGAGCTTACTGGAAACATGTGTTGGGAATAATACAACGTGACGAGTGGAGCTCCTGTCAAAATCGCATAACTGGTGAAGCTTACCCACCGGGTTTCACCGTCCGCTCAAGTGAAGCTTGTTTGCTTGAGGATTCGAGCCAACACCATCGAGGTGTGACTATTCAAGCCTCGTTGACCATAGAAGACAGTGGATTACCGGTGCGTCGATTCCTCACTGTAATTAGACTACTCGCTTTTCGTGTTCATTGCCAAGACTGTCCAGAACTACACACTGCTAGCAAGGATCAGTCACCACTAGCTGACTGGTTGACTACGTCTGTCAGTGTTTCTAACGCTTGGTGCGCTCCCTCTCGGGACCCCCACACGAGAGAACAACTGTTAACGAGGCCACTTTTGCTGCTTCGAGGAAGCTGGTTTTCTGGTACGTGGAACAACTGACCAGACCAGCGCGAACTATGACGCATACTTTGCTCACTTATCCAAACCTGAGCTGCTTTGCTCGAAAGCCAGCACTGCTGACCCGATGTTCCCGCAGGATTCGTGCAATGCTTCGGAGACATTAGTAGCCAGACACTAGCAGCTTTGTAAAGTCTTGGCCAATTTTCCGACTCGTACAACAGTATGGTGGGACGCACTGCGGAGTTGCCTTCCAATGGTCTCACCCTGAATCAGAGTACAAACTTTGTTCAATCCCATATCAACAGTCTGCTAAACTAGCTCCAGTTTTCCATGTCCACTATTTTGTGATGCGTGATAATGCCACCTGATTTTCCTATTTCCATTTGCTTACGTTTCTACGTTTATAACATTGCGACACAATTTGATAGAAGCGGTCAAATCAACTTTGCGTTTTTGTGGTAAGTTTTCTGTGAGCGAATCCATGTGGTTAGCTGTAATACATGGTCTGCTCACTAGATCAGGAATTAGGTGGTCGGTGGTATTTCACTTCAAATCGTTTTGATCACTTGTCTTCTGAATGATGCCAGAAGTCCTTCCGGACTCTCGATGTTTTTTTACTCCATTTGTGCTTGGCTGGATAGCGCAACTGATCGCCATTTATACCGGGAGCATGTTAAACTAGAACAGTTCCTTTTGAAGCCCTGTCTAGGCTTGGGTGACCTGGCAGTATCCCAGCCCTCGTGCCTCCTTTGTGTGGCATGGCAGTTAGGCACCGAAAGGGTGCTGCAGCTGGACGATTTCCTTTTGAATAGTAAAACTTATGGCAGAGCGAACGATTTTTTGCTATTCTGGATGTGCCTTCTCCCAGCTCGGAGGCTACTTCAGAGTAAATTCTGATTTTAAATAAGTCTGAGGTCCCTGAACTTGACAGGTTAGCATGCAGTTATTCTTGTTTGGAAAGATTGTCTCCTGCACAGTGACTGCCTTGCTTTCTCTTGTTTCCGTTGGTTTGCGGAACTGTCGTGAGAGAATTCACTTTCCAGAAACGACCATATTCTTTTCGTGTTTCTTTTAGAAGCAAATTAGTTTTAGGCAGCCGAGGGATTTCTGGAATTTGTGTTCACATCACTCTTTTGGACAGTTCCGCTGTCCAGCTGGTTTCAAGCACCTACACAGTTAACTTTTAGTTCGTTCGCGATCGAAACTTTTGTGAATGTTTTTACTCTTCGCCAATGAAAAAATACGCCAAGCATTATATCTGTCAAAACCAACCCGACAGCAAACCACCAGACCGGTTTCGTTACGCTTTGTAAACTCTGTTCGTTTTAGAGTTTGGCGTACGTCTCTGTAGTGGTTCGGTCCACCGTCAGTTGATCTTTTTTTGTGACAGCTACCGTCACTGTCGTTTTGATACTGCCATTCAGTCTGAGTTCAGCGTTATTTGGTCGCAAGTTGGTGGCACTTAATGAAGACCCACGGGTTGTTGAGATCAACGAAGCTAAGCAAGTGGATACCGTTTTCGTTGCGTTCGCTAAGACCGCGCATCGTTAGAACTAGGCGTGTTGCTGTCCACTCGTTAGCTCATATACTAGGATTAACAGTATTTCTGTGATACTACTTTCTCAAGACATGATTCATTTCTTACCATAGAAACTAAAGACCAAACTACCTAGCGAGAAATGTTGTTTTGGAGCTATGAGTGTTCTCCTCTTGTCACAAGCATAAACGAAGGAATTGATTCTAGCAAAAGGTATGGTGCACCACAGGTTTTGATTAATATTTTGGGTTAGAAGTTTGAGCGTTTATTGTTCGAATACATACTTCTGTTCTTTCTGTTCCCTGCTCAGATCAAGTACACGGAAGGCGGTTCTGAGAATCTTGAATTAGCGCGTGCATATTTTTCTCGGTCATGTCAGTTGAACCCAAACAACTTGCGCAGTCTTTACGGCCTGTTACTGGTAAGTAAGATCTTTTAACGAGCAAGGTCTATAGCCCTGTAGCTAGCAAGTGTTGTGCCACACCGTCTACTCTAGCAGCGGTAGTATGTACTCTTCCGTGTTGTTTTACGCTGCCTGCTGCAGCAACAGAAGGATGATTTCGCACGCGATGTAGCTTCTAAACAGCCTTCTTAATGTAGAAATGCAAACTGGAGTGAGGGCAATTGCAATTTATGACTCCATCGATCAACAAGCACCTTATGAAAGCAACGGACAAGAGTGGATGACATGGAGGTGGGTCTCAGTTGATCCGGTGCAGTCGGATTTGGGACCTTCGGAACTACGGTAATACGGGCACGATACAGATGTGGGGGACAGCCCAGATAATAAGAGTAAGTTGAAATACTTAGCGAGCACGTTAGCATTGAGCTGGCGGAGCACCCTGGGCGTGAGCTTGTCCAGGCCTGGGAACGAATTGCCCATTAAACGGATTATATGACCGACTTCCTCTCCTGTAATTGGGTCGATCAAGCTCCAATCCAATGGTACTACTACGCGACTTGGCCGGCTATCGACGTGTTTTGGAGCTGAGAGCACCTGTTTCCGATACTGCTCGGCGTCCCTAGGTAGCCCACAGTTACCTTTGTATGGATCCTCCCATGACCCGTCGAGCACAGCAGACGCCGAATCTTTCCGTCTTTGGTGGTATAGGGACGGGTGGCAGTGTAGTTGGCTCGGCGGATCTGCTTTCGATTGACCGGAATCCGATGGGCTGACTGACGATGGCGTCAGCATACAGTTTTCTAGGTGTGTGGAAATGTCCTGGAGGTGTGGAGGTCCAGGAGCGACAAGACTTGCTCCGGTGTGATGATGCCAGACTGCAACCGTCGGGCAAATGCCAGAAGGTCGGCACTAGCAAGCATACTGTCAACATGGGATTCCAGTAGTGACGGCGCAATCCACGGTCTGTCTAAGCCAGAGGAGTAGACCGCTATTTGACTGATACTTTGGTCAGGTCCACTAGGTCCCATTTGGCGCAGGCCAACTGGGCAACCATTTTCGTACCAACACTTTGATTGTCGTGCACTCGATGGTGGGTTACCAAGCCAGCTTTCGATTTCCAGCACTTGCCACATTTATCACACGTGAGTCCCACGACTCCCTCCTGTGTACTGATTGGAACTGGTACCGAGGCGCCAGATGATTCGTATTTCCTGTTGTCGAAATTAACCAGCATATTGAAACAAACGGGTTGGTTATCCGTGTCTGGAGTTGATGAACCCCTAGCTCACCCAGACCGGCGTCCGAGCTATCCAGTCGGCACTACGAGGAAGTGGTTTAGCGCACCGACTTCGATTCCTCTGACCCGCCTTTAGTAATCAGGCCGGCAGTGAAAGTGTTGTGGCTCATGTTGCCTTAAGTGCCGGAAGTCATTGAGGAAGCTGGTCTATGGCAAACGTGATTGGGGCTATTCAGCAGCACGGATTTGGGACTCCTCCAACCGACCTACAGTCCTCGGATGCCAGGCTACAACTTTATCAATGGGTATACACGATACCGGAGATTCCTTACTGTCAGAGCTAGTTGTTTTCTTATCAACAAGCTCCTCGAACAAATAAACCTCGTCGCTTTTGTTTTGGTCACTCCAGATTGACACCTCTTTATCATGGAAGATTGCAACCACTATTTAAAACTCAAATCACTGTTTGTGCGATAGATACGGCCAGTTTGTTTCAACGCGTAGGCTGTATCTAACCACCCATACAAAAAATGCCGTGGCGTCCACTGTTTCTTGTGATCATCAAGGCATTAACAGAAACTTCAGCTCGGCCGCTGTACCTGTAACCTGCTTTCGGTTGTTTTTCGATGGATGTCACTTTTAAGTATGCTGCTACGCACTTTATCTTGCTAGCGAAATTCCAAGTTCTTATCAGCAGGACCGTGCTTATCACATTAGTTTCATGGTAGTATCAAGCTGCGCGTCTTCCGCACACCACGATAAAATTATGCATTCGTTCTTTCTTCATCATAACTTCACTTTTGATAAACATGATTGTATCATTCGACCAATGCACTCATCTACATACCAATTTGGTTTTCACGGAGGACTCACCTGTAACCCAGCTAAGTCTCTCGTTTATGAAGTTGGGTAACCTTGTTAGTATTGTATTGTACTTTGATTGTGTCATTTTTGATCGGCATATGACACGTAATTAAACCGTAATATCATTTTGGTAAACTGCTATAGAAGCACTTCAACGTGAAAAACTGATGGGCAAAGTCATACGATCACCTCACGGTCAATGAGACCTTGGTGTGTGCATTCGGAGGCGTCGTTATCTGTCGCTCCCATGAGTACGCGGGGGCAAGATAAGACAGTGATTGACCTCTGCTAGACTCTGCTCCGTCTCGCTAAGATGTTAACTAGTGAACGTGTATTTTTAACCTCATTTGACCGACAGATGGAGTGTACAAAGGTCTAAACTCTGATGTCTTCACAAGTGGAGTCTATGAGTGTTTTGGAACAGGAATGGCGGAATGCCAATCGAAGTTCATACGGAGTGATTGACAAGGGTCCAAAAAATATCGGGATTTCGCTCGGCGGGACGGCAGAGTAGCATGGTTCCATGGTTCTCTCATGTCTATTTTGATGTTTTTTTTTCGCTAGCTAATTAAAGTATTGTTCTTGCAAATTTTGAGTATGAGGTCCAGTTGATCCATTCATTCACTGATCCAAATTCATCAATCCCGTCCGCGAGGAATAGAGCCCTAACGAAGAACATGAGCGGTTCCATAAGCCTGTCTTGGGGTGCCTAAGCTACTCACTCCACTTATTTGTCTAGCTCAAGTAGTGTCGCTAATCTGACACGCGGTCAAGGTAGACTTGTGCCATAGTTTATGTCTCTTCGTTCCTAATTGCCCAGCCTTGGGATCCCGCCTTTTAATGGTAGCCCTCATGAGAATAGATGATTTCCCCAAAAATACTCTTTTCAACGGGGTGCCCGAAAAGAAGAATCAATGTCGAACAGTAGGTCATCTTTCTCTGTCCTTTAGATAATATCAATTTACATGATAACAATGTCTTGACGTTCCATTTCATCTTCTCCAGGCCTGTTCTGCTCTAGACCATCATTTGAGCTCAGCACCGCTAGGATCTGTTCCCGTTCTCAGTTGGAAAGAGGCTCCTCAACCTTCACCAGGCAGCAAAAAAATCAAGTCCACCACTTCGCACTTGTTTAATTCGGTTCCACCTGGAAACACTCTGGATATGCAATCGGTGATGCAGTTTGCTTCCGCACCGTCCAACGCTGAACTTAATCGGTATCTGGCTCGATGGGCCGGACAACAAATCCGGCAAATCTATGATGTAAGCCTGCTTTATTTAACTTATCAATTGATGAATCGAATGGGGATATTCTATTCATGAGCCGTCTCTGTCAGTTGTTTTTGTGCATGTCTACTTGTTTGTTCTATACCTCTTCAACTGGACACTCTGTGGGCACGTGAATGTTTCTCAGCGGAGTTATGTATTCCGCTATATGCCATTGCACTCCACATCTGCCAGAGCTCACAGCTCCCGTGTCTCATCAATTCATAACAAGAAGAGAGCCCTATGACTGCACGTTCGTGAGGTAGAAGATTTAAAATTCAGTTCAATCGGTAGGCAACTTTCGTTTTTCTGGTCCGAAGCTTTCGCTCTTGGCTGTGTTGAACATGATTAGTTACAGGCAGTAGCACACTTCAGTAGGTTTTTCAGTCAAAGCACTCTGTAGTCACACTTTCCTACTGTGTACCTCGTGATTTTGACCATAAACATGGTAAACAACTAATTGTGAATGACTGGTTTCATTTGTTATGTTTTTTACCATTCTTTCAACCGGTTCAACAAGCCTTGTTTGAGGGGAAACTCGAGAAATTAATCAGGTGTTTGTCGTCTGGTTGCTTACCGAGTTTTTGTCTCAAGGCGGAGCTGAGCTAACCAGGAGACTCGCCACGTTTTGTAGGCAGCAGCCTGGTGACAGGACATTCGCATGTCTATTCCCAAGCGCCCGGAAGTCGTCACCCACTGTGCGAACTTTCTTGTTTGTTCTTTGAGCAATGAAGTCAGTTGCATGTATTCCCACATAGTTGAAGTTCGGTGGACCACTACTCGGTTTTTTGATTATCAGTGTTCATCATAACTCTCTTTCGCTGTACTCTGCTGTCGTCGATTAGGTTTCGGCTTGGAGCTTTCGACCCACCGCCATTCCCCCCTGCACTCTATGTCTCAGCATTACTACCGGTGATCACTTACATAATATCTCCATTTCAATGCATCGTGCTTGGTTTCGTTTGAAAGACAGATCACGTTGCTGAATGTATAAGTGGGAAGTTTGCTAAATTATTTCTGGTTTTGATTAGCGATAGCGATTATCGGATTCTGTTGACGTCAAAAAACACCCTCTTACGTAGTTGGAAGGAGGTGGAATTATCCTGAGGACATCAAAACCTTATAACGTTGCTTCTGAGCCATCTACTCTTATGAGACAAAAATGCATCTTCTAAATGACACATAGGTTCCTGGGCTTCACCAAATCTCTCTTGCGGGGCCAGTTTGTCGGGTAATAGTGGCAAGTGGAAGGACATCGGTATTTGCTCATTGTGACGTTCTGTATTTTATAGTGGCATGGGCTTAGAATTTAAGGATATTCATTGATAAACAGACCAGTTTTTATTTTTATTTTTCACAATGAGATTGATGTGTACTCAAAGCCGCGTACTTTCTGATTAGCCTTATACCACCTTATAGACGTATCCCCGATAAAGATACTGTATCACTCTCTATGGGATGCTTACTATTTTTAGTACTTACAAATAAATTTGACATCCAATGCCTGGAGTCGATTTTTCATCTTATGCTATTTGAGAACCTCGATCCTGCGAATTCGAAGACCCAAATTGTGTTGGTCTGATAACTTATGTGTGTCCTCTCACACCCCGCTTAATCAGAATGCAGTGATTCCCCCGCCAGTGCAACCGCAATCGCTTTCCGCGACATCCCAAGGAGGCCATTCTTTACCTTCGCCCTCAGCAACCTACCCGCTCCAGACAGTCAATCCGTCATCCAAACCGGGTTCAGGTCATTCCGGCTCATCCGTTCCAAACAATGTGGACCAAGACCCCACTAACCGCGTACCTGTCGCATCTCACGAGTAAATGCATTCCTCCACACGTTAGATCAGGTTACCTACTGAGGCATGCATCACGCTCATCTGCACACTTTCTATTTTGTACGTGTTTTGTCGTTCTGTTTGTACAGCATTGTGACCATGTTTTTGTCATGGACGCAAATGCCTGCATCGGAGGTGATAAATAACAGGGACAGTAGCCAGGTGCGTGCCTCTTTCTTTCTCCTCATCTTTGGTGACCAAATGCATGTACAACTACCACGTGCTTTGTGTTTTACTTCATTTGTCGTTGCAGTTGGTTTATTTCCCTCTACCCCATCTGGTTACATCTGGCCCATTATCTATGATTGATCTCCTCTTCTTTCCGGACTGAGAGGATTTTTGATTGCCGATGTTTGCTACCCCTTGACCATCCAGTAGTTCCCTTCACTTCACTTGTAATGTGCCACGCTTGTGGCGTTCGCCTTCTTGTTCCCCTTTCATGATAACAACCCTAGGGTTGCGCGTGCGAAACAATTTATATTCCTAGCCAAATGACGTTAAAACAATGAGGAAGAAAAATGGATACTTGTGTTATAAATTGGAGGATTCGTTTTGCCGGTCGGTCTGTTTGTCATCTTGACAAAACACGGAATCTTCAAACTGCTCACAAGTAGGCATATGTTTCGGGGACACAAGTTCTATCAGTTCTGCATGTTACGTACAGTTAATATTCTTAATCGTACGTCATTATAGACATCCAGGGATGTTTTGTTGGGGCCATATCCCATGAATAGTGCACGACACCCTGACTATGGTGTTAATTCAATCTGCTGCGTTGTTTTGGCGACTTGAAGCATAATTTTGGGTATATGTCATCATCATCATCATCATCGACAGCATGACATCAGTGTTCAACACCGATGCTTCACTGCCGTACAACCATGATTTATTTGAAAGCCTTATTGTAAAGAAAAGAATAAAGGTGGACGGGGAAGGGACTTAGTGCTAGCTTAACACAATCATTCCGAGGTGCCTACACCTCCAGACATTCACTCAGGCAATCTGGATAGAAACTGACAACAAGAACGCCACTGACATCGGTTGGCAGCCATATCTTGTAGTGTCTCCAACCAGGCACAGTGAAGATC
>NW_008751661.1:4443238-4443855 GCF_000715545.1 Opisthorchis viverrini
TACACACGTTCCTTCAGATTCAGGGATAAACGCCTTAGATGTCTCAAGTTAGCAAACGCGGCCCGAGCCTTGCAGCCTCGTGCATTCACCTCATCTGTCACACTACAATCAGAACTAGTACAACTTCCAATATATGTAAAACGCTCCACAACATCCAGTACCTCTCCCTGGATTGTAAGTGGCGTGTTCAGTGACTGCACGTCCACGAGCATGACCTTACACTTTGTAGGTGCAAAATGCATACCAAAGGACGGGATGACTTTGGTCAGTTCATCCAAGAATCCTTGCGCCGTTCGAACAACGGACCTCCTGGTCCACCTAATCCGGAAGCGGTTGTGGTTGTCACAACCACTAACCCACCGCTACGCACAACTACGCACTGATGATGTCACCTCGATTGGTGATGAAACGTTTGCAACCAAATTGCCCAGCTCAGCGAACAAGCCAACGACCAGAACGTATTATGTTCACAAACTTTCGGGGCATTCCTTAGTGGGCAAGCGTCTCAAGAAGAACAGACCGATCAACCGAGTCGAATGCGCCTCGGAAATCCAGGAATACTAGAATTGTGGGTCGCTTATACGTATGGCGTTGTTCTAGCACCTGACGCAGTGTGA
>NW_008751661.1:4446051-4484979 GCF_000715545.1 Opisthorchis viverrini
CCAGGAGACTGTGTTCGTCAGACCTCTAACCATTGACCAACCTGGTATGAGAGACTCTGTGAGTGTCGCGAGACACTCTCCAGTATAGCTCAATGGATCGCTGAGGTGCGCAAACCGTCACCATGGTAAGGTCCAGTCTTTTCGTGACGGTTGGGTATATGTGGTAGGCTGCGTTTGCCATTCTCATCTGAGCGGTATTGAATACTGAGGGTGCAGCCATTTTTTTCTGAAGCGTGTAGAAAATAAGTGGATCAATGTTTGATCTGCTAGCGTAATTGTACTCGTGCTGCGTCTCGTGAGCCGAGTTATGTGCAGTCTAAGTAACCTAGCATAAGGTTCCACATAGATACACCTGAATTGTCACCACTATCTGCACTCCATCTTCAAGTGTTGTAAGCAGTGAGCCAAGGAAGTTGTCCAGAAACGCCGTAGAAACGTCAAAAACATCAATATTATCATCGCCCGCTATCTGCTACGGGTGATGAACGCGTACCCCGCCACTGCATCAATAATTCGCCGCTATACCTTCCGTTGCTGACTGTTCCTGATCGATAATTATACTGAATCAACGCGCGACCTCATCGTCGCGGTAGATAGCATCTCTAACTCCACTCGGTCACCCAGTGCCGGATGAAACCGGTTCTTCCGTTTTCAATGCCATCGGTTCCAGCTATCTCTATGGCTGCATCGGTTTTTTTCTTGCGACACCTAGAGACACGATAGCATCACCTGTGTTTCGTCCATGGGATAGCTGTGTTCCTCAAGCCTGCACTTTCTCTCGTCCCTTTGTTCTCGGCGTTAAGGTATTTTACGGAGGGGGAATCGAGTGGGAAAATTTACAGCCAGTTAATATTCATTACAACCGAATAAAATATCCTGTGTTCTTGGTCATGACAGTGCGAACAACATTATTCCGTTTTAGGATAGACTATGAAAATTGGCTGAATGGCTCACCAGAAGTACCGGCGAAACAACCAAGAATTCTTATTGATGCTAGGCGAGATACATTAGTGGTTAGAGCACGAATTTACTGACCAGAAGGTTCGTGGTTCGAAGCGGAACCCTGCATCTCGACTTCTCTCCAGGTTCGGACATCCTGGAAGTATCTCAGCTGTCGTGCTGGTGGAATGGCAGCTAGGCACTGAAAGTGTTGAGGCTGAACGATCATTTCGAATTGATGGAGCTCATTACTTCAGAGTCAAAAACATTTCTGAACCTTTACTGTGTTTGGAATTCACATAAAAATTTGTCTGAAGTAGACTTTTTGGGCCAAAGTGAGAAAGGTGGACCCATTAAGTTGTGGGTTTGTTTTTCCCGCTAAAATCCTTTTTGGCGTGAAGAGTGTAAATGGGTAAAAAGTCACATGAATTTAGGCTGGATTTCGGCCTCATATTTTTGGTTCATCACACATCAGTTGAGAACTTCCCTTGAATTCATTTGGGTTTTCGGGAGACACGAGATCTGGCTAGAACCGACTTACTCTGGATCCAAGCCAATTCCGTTTTGTCTCTTTTTGAATAACAATGACAAGCCGCCGTTTATCAATACTACTGATGTCATAGCACTTTCCCCAAGTCTCGGCTTTTGGCATTCTATTCCATACATACTGGGATGCTTAACTATATTCACTACCCCGCTGTATCGTTCGATGTGCTCATCTTAAAAACTCCACATGTTCTAGATCTATTCTGGGTACAAGCCCGTCCTCGGCGAGTTTTTTTTACCAGTGCCTACTATTCATCAGCATTTCATGGTTACTATTCCATTGTGCTTCCCTACCCATTTGCATTCATTGGTTTTACCTCTAATCCTTCCAGTCATCCATAGATCACCTTAAGTTTCTAGCCTTTACACTTGTGTGTAAAACATTATTATCCCAAACTGCAAAGGAACAGGAATTTCTGGCATGGTTCCGAACAAAACATTTTTCCTGAAGAAGAACAGAGCAACGAAATCGCTTTGGCGATCTTAACAACCCACTGGTATGGCTGCACACGAACTGCGTCTCGACTACTTATTAGTAGCTTGCAATTACTATTATTAGGTGTCCCTTAAACGAACGTCGATACCTGTTTGTTTATAAGTGGTTTATGGATCCATTCCGCCATGCCAATGAACGCATAGAGATGATCGCACTTTCAAAAGGGAAACGGTCTGCTCACTGGAAGTTAAACGTCAAATTAGCAGCTATTTAAATCATTCTCCGAAACAACCATGAAAGAGGTTTTAGTTTTCGTTTTCTGGAAAGTTTGCTAGGAGACGTTTCGCTTTTGATACAAAAGCTTCGTCAGGCTAAGTGGTTAAATTACGAGGTTGGTCGAGATTTAAGGCGGATGGAGAACCAATCAGTTAAGCCAAGCGAACTCTGTGCTACGTGTCGGCCAAGGGATTTTGTTAGTGTGGGTCACCAAGCGTTGAGCTGATGGAGGAAGCTACATGGATTGGGGTCCGTTGCAGTTCACGTGATAATCCCTCTTGAACGTCGTTTGCATTTTCCGTCTGTCTGAACTATTGCTGCGATAGTTGCGCAAGTTTGGTCGGGTTGGGATTTCCACCCCCTGTTTTTGCTTACAATTCGACCTACGTCGAAAACCACAAAGTCACGTGTCAACTCGGTTTATCTAAGGCCGCTCGCCATACGCTCGCCAGTTCCACACTCCCAATTCTGTCTGCGCTATGATGCTTGGTGATTTCCACCGCCTCGGCTGTCAACCACTGCGTTGTGAATCACAGTTCCTGTTTTAAAACTACTTTCTTTGTCCTGTGCCTAACGCATGCACCACCATCTCTGAGTGTTTCTCACTAGTTGTCTCCCATTTGGTTGTCGGCCGGACGAGTGTGCTACGAATGATAATGTGTATTTGTGACCTAGAAGAGGAACATGATTTTGGTTGATGAGCTCAAAACTGTTCCACCGACACCGCTTTTGAAAACTGTATCGAACTTAGATGAGTGCGTTTTATATGTGGTTTCGATAGGGAACTGGTGTATCGCCACTGCAATATTCGCTAAAATCGGATTCACTTGTTTACTTGCGACTCAGTAAAAAACAACTATTTTCAATACCTATTTCTGCTCTGAAGGTTGAATTATCCGCCCCATGTCCACGCGGGACTTTCATATCAGGATAACTTTGCGATTCAGGATAATTCGAGACTCTCTTCGAAAAGTTACTTTAGGAAAGGTAAACATTTTTTTGATAGTATGTAGTCGGCGCGGCTGTCCAGGAAGGTGCCTGTCTTCATTTCTGTGTTCAGCATGATACAAATAGAATTTGCAGGTGTTTTGGAACCTATTTTTACATAAACTATGTAGAATAGCGCGCTTACTGTCCCTTCAGAAGAGATCGCTTACAGTAAGTACGTTTGGGTATGTACGGGAAAAAACTTCCACAAAAGTAAATTCCATAAGCAGTCTCAGAAAAACAAACAAGAAGTCACAGTATCTGGTAGTTTAATAAAGTATGGCGTATGTAGTCTTCGGTATTACAGTCTGTAGTAGGACTCAACTCCGCTTGATGTTCGTCCTCCTGTACGGTTCTATCGTACGCAAAACAACAGACGTTTACGGACCAGCATAAGGTTATGTTAGTCTGTGTCACCGGGTAAGCACGTATTCATCCAATGAGCTTGTTGAACCGAACATTGAGCGTGATATGAAAGACTACGGCCATTCCACCGCACCGCAGGTGTGTATCACGTACAAGTTTCTGTACCAATCAGTGGCCATTGTAGACTTATTTGGAGGACTGACAAGAGCCTCACGTCGTCCCGAAATTCAACCACTTTCAAGTAAAGCCGAGTCTGTTTGTCGACGAGTAGATTTATATGAAATATAAATTTGTAAGTATAAATGTCAGTGAACATCAGGCGGAAATCTGTTGACATTTTCAGTAGCAAATCATGGGACCAACTTTACCGAAAATATTGAGAATTTCAACCACAAGTGACAGTTTCACAAGAAAAAAACACTGGAACTTTGTCAATGTCTGAATGCCGAAGGGAAAACTGATGACTTTGTTGCGTTTACTGTCTGAAGCTAGTCGTTTTCTAGATAGAAGTTATCACTTATCGTATTCTGTTTCACTCGTAACTTCTCCTCCATGAGTATTGTATCCACCAGATTTTCTGGTATCCGCTCCAAATTTTCTCCTGCTTGGCATTTTGGTGCTAACTTGTAAGAGAGTAATAGTGGTGTATTCCAATCATCCCACGATACCCTTAGGAAAAGCCAGTATCCTTAAGAGCCAACAGTATATTTGTCTATGAGCCATGATTTAATATGATGCTATCGGGGAAGGGCACTCTTCTACGAGAGACTCATGCGTTTTTCCCTAGTGAATTCCTTCCTATCAAAGGATAGCTATGCAAAAAACAAGTAAATTGACGAAAAGATTTAAGAAGTTTGAAAGCTTGTGGCTAAAATTTGGCACCTTCGTTGGCCACGTGCAAGTTGTCAATCACTAGCATATTTGAGGTTTCGTGGTGAACCAACAATTTGTTTAATGGTCTTGGGACACAGGCAGCTGAACATCCAGAGTAGCTTATGATACACCTGAAGCCTCTTAAGCAAACGATTCTCAGGTGGTCTTCTGTTGCTCAGTTTAAATGAAACCTAGAAGGTTATGGCTCATGTGTCACTGGCTATTCTGTGGGTATAATTCTCCCGTGCTTCATAGATTGTGTCAGTTGCTCGATACTCACATAGATAATCAGTTGAACAGCTGCTAAGAGGAACAATAATTGTAGGTCCTGACCAAGCCAGCCTAAGATGCGAATTATCCGTACTAAAGTACACAGAACATCGAGGCACTGCAATTGTAAGCTAACTGATATGCTTCACAATTCTTTAACGAAAAGTTGGTCATTCATCCTCTTAAACGTAAACAACTACTGACTTCATTTATAACAGGTTCAAGGCCTGGAAAATAAGGTCCTAAAACACTTCGTTAATGCGTTTATTAAATAATCCAGACTATTTTGTAATTCACCACAGGAAGAACGATTTTATCACTCTGATGGTTTTTCTGGAGAATACCATCGAAAATAGACAGAACTGATATTCTTACATTCCCGGTCACGGACATTTATTTGAGACACTGGTGGTCTGAAATGAAACCTTCTCTTTACAAGAAAACCGTTACGAGAGATCAGCACCTTTGCACTTCTTTCAATTTAGAAACGACTTTAAAAAATATGTTGTTCTGACCGAGACGTATATGTGTAGTTCTAGAATTGGGAAAACGACTGGTTGGTCGGTTATGTGAGAGGCTGATTATTCGGCGTGTGTGAAAGTTGGTGTTTCAATGTGAACCTCACTATATTTGGTCTTACTACAGCGAAACCATGTTATTTAATCTGCCAGATTGAAACACCGGCACCAAGACAACAACCTGTGAATAAAGTGAACATTCCTCTCGACCCTATTTTTGACAGGCTGCATTATTCCACTTCCGATAGACAGTGATTGACGCCCAAATCTTAACATATTTGTTGACAATAATCCCTGCTCTACCCGTTCTGGCTTAGTAGAACCATCTAAAGTTTGTTACACCAGCTGAGGAAGGAATAGTCTCTTTGCTGAGCCTGAAATGCTGCAAGGTCACACTGGAAAACGACCCGTTACATGAGAGTCCTGAGACTGAGAAGGTACTGTATATATCTGTCGTACACGTCTGTTAATCAGTGCAGTAAATTTGAAGGTGCTTGTTCGTGCAAGGCTAAAACTATGTTGGTGGAACGTCATTCTCTCGATCGATTAGAAAATGAACAGTCAAACAATTGGTGCTTTATTACCATCTAATATGGTGTATTCGGGTTAGGTACATTATTGGCCAAAAATACACGAAGGCAGTTCACCGCTTCTACTCACACAAAAGTGGCTTTCACTTTCACGCGGCACGTTCATCTTGAGTCCACTGATACCTGGCCACGACAAACAAATGGGACTTCAAAATCGCGGTGCTAGAAGCGGGCTAAATCACGCTGGTCGAAACCCCAGTCGATCGTTTTAACGGTGGTACTTTGCCATTTTGCGTCATGCCACCAAGCTGCACAACTGCATTTGAGGTCAAATTGTGATAAGGAGCCCAACAGGTACTGCGCAATGTATAATACGTTTTCTCGAGCATTGAGTTCGAGTTTATTGATTCTGAGCAATGGTATTAGCTGACAACAGCTACTGAGACATTTTGGACGAATCTCTTGGTAAATGTTACTACAAAATACAAAATCCAGATTCAAAGAAGGGTTAGCTCTCAGTGTCTACATGACGGTGAGTCTAAGAAATCGGCATCAACGTTGTGGTCAAAAAGGTGTCACCTGGTAGGGTGAGATTTTAATTTTGTGGAGACCTTGTTTCAGAAGGCTATCAGTGAAGTTTTTAATATAAGTCTATCGACCAAAAAAAATCCCAATTTCCTTAGGATTGGGCGACATGCTTCAGTGAATGCCTTGTTATTTGGGGAAGCGTGCTTCTCTCCCAGCACGTCCAGGTCCATCCACTAAACTTCACTAAGGGATAGATAAACCATTGTGCCCTCATCTTGCTTGTTTATTACCAGGTCACTTTTTAGCGTTCGATTAAATCATGTGAATGTTAAGGTGGACAGCTGCACCTTGTGTGTTTCGCTTATCCCAATCAGTGCTTTACTGTCTGGCCGTGCGTACTAACCAATCAAACTTTATCACTGCCGATCGATTAGTCAACAGCACGCAGGTAATTTCGTTACCCACAGTCGCACAAATGGGATACGTCGAGAATGGGTGCAGTTCTATTTTTGAGTATCAGTAGTTTTTTACTCCTAAACTGGTACCATTGTGAATCAAATTTCACGAAAATTCCAGTACTGTGTCCCAAAGGCTACTGGATTAATGAACCAAAGCCGCGGGGTGGATCGTCTGAACCAAACGTTGAAGATGCAATATGCCAGTTTTGTCCGAATGTCGGCTGCTATGTAGTTCGACGCAAAATTCAGGATGATGATGATGAATCAGGGCAATCAGGGACAACTATGGTGCCACATACAACAACCATGAGCACAACCTTAGCCACTTCACAAATAAACGTCACGGAATATACGACTGAAACAAACGGCACAATTGGGATTGAAAACAGAACGAATGAGGAGCAAATCAATTACAGAATGTACATGTCATGTGACTACTGGGCAAGTCTTCCAAAGCCCGAAGAGATCATGAGTTACTTGGACTGTGTGATGATCGGCAGAAGGGACAAATATTACTTATTCATTTATGAGCCTCGTTTTCAAGCCAGCCGGTTCCCCATTGTGGACTGCGTGGATGCGAACTTCTTAGCGTGGATACCCAACGGAACACAACTTCTCGGACTAGAATTGGGCTTTCCAATGAAGAGCATTCCACCTTATCTATTTCGCTATCACCAGCGGATCATGGAGGTATGTGACTTTATTTGTCTACCACTAGTTTCACATCGTTACACGTGCGTTCACTTTGTTCCGATACTTCAGTAAGTTATCACAACTGGTAGGTGCTCACTGATTTTCATAGTCAGATGCGATCATCTTATCAGCTAATACTCGAAGATTCTGCTGCGTAATGAAGCACTTACCCAAAAATCGTATATATACTGTTTCAATTAAAAACATGACATTTTCCTTCCTACTTCCGCTGACAAGCTAAGTGAGTTTTTATCGCCCTATTTGTTTCGGGAAAGTAAGCACAATGCCTCGCCGAACAGAGAACTGGAAAGGCTAAAGATACCGGAAGAAGAGCGAAAATTCCCAATGGTAGTGCCTTCTGGAATAATATTACTTGGTCATTCCGGTCGAGTGATAATTTTCATGTCGTATGCTGATGAAAACTATGGCATCTCCGTTCAGGCAGAGAGAAATCTGTAGGAATACTGATGCTAATAGTAAAAGTAATTATAACAACGACTTGAAAAATAAAACGGTGATTCATCCTGGATTCAGTTGAGACTCACGTTTAATCCACCGTAATTTCCAAATAGGCGTGCTTCGTCATTTGATCAGTACCGGAGACTACGTCTACCTGTTTAGCCTCTAGAAGGGTAAAACTCGTAGCGAACTATCCAGTAGCAGTGTTATGCGCAGCCTTATAAGCAGAGGTACGTTGAGAAGAAAAAATAACACTAGTAAGAGTTGTTTTTAGAAAGGCTAGGCAATACCGTAATTAAGGTTTAGAATAGTAAATTAACATTTATGCAGGTAGGAAGTGGCCTGCGAACGCACACTCTGGCTGTTCCACATGCATTTTTCTGCAAGGTTTGTCTGATTGCCGAGAATTTTAACGTTGGAGTATGAACAGTTGTCTGCAAGTGGCAGAGTATTTGGTGAACAACCAGTGTGTCAGCTAACTGAGTGGTTTAAGTCGAAAATATGGAGTGGTGAAGGGTTTGACAACCGTAGCCCATCTCTAAAATCTCCATCAGTCACGTAACAACATAACTTGAAGGTGTTTCCTTCTGCAATATCCTTGGCAATAGGTGCCAGATGCAGGAATTGTCAAATGTATTCAATAAGACATTCTGTGTCAAAAGCGCTAGATCATTTCTGAGTCTACCGTTTTCCTCCTACCGAGATAATCTTGATCCTAATCTTCATAAATTTGAAAATAGTCCCAGACCTTTCCTCTCAAGACCGCTTGAGAAATCGCTGTATTTGTATGAACGAGAAGATACTTCGGAGAATGTCGCGATTATGATTGTAATTCCTTTGAGGGAGGACTGCCTTCAGTGGTTTATGATAGACAGCAACAATGGCTTCGTCGAAAACGTTGTCAAAAGGACTCTGGATGGAAAAAGTGCTGTTTAATTGAACAAAAACAAAGGTTTTTGATGTGTACGGAAGCGATATCATTCCCTTTTCCAATAGACATTTCCAAATTCCTGTGGGCTGAGTGGTATGAGTTTCAGTAATGCCTCCCTCAGTTTTATTAGTTTCCTCGCTTGCAACGGTGACCCTGCTCAGTCTCCTACCGCTTAATGTAGTCAGCGGGCGAAAGGATTAATTACTGACATACGACACTTCCTGAAGCACACCGAAACGATTTCAGTTCAATAAATCACCATCCTTTCATGTTACATTGCTCGTAAAAGTTTAATTCAAAAGTGCAGTTTGTCATTTGGTGCTTAGCACTACCATGACTCCAGGTCTGTTATTTGGGTGGTGTGCAGGGTCAGAATGGACACAGTGGCATGAACTAATACCTCCGATGAAAAAAACCAGTGTATCATTTTTGACTAGGATGGGTAGGATTTTTATTAAACTGTGAGAACCTTGGGAAGTGTTTGCCTGTCTATGGCGGCAATAAAGTTGTGCGGTTAATATGGAAAATGTTTTTCTTTTCGCGTTGGAGAAGGCCCATCTAGTGTCATCAGACGAAAGTCTAGATGAGACCTCCTTAAACAGAGAGAACATATCTGGTGAGAACATGAATCATGGGTATTGTCAGTTGGCTGCTTCTTCAGCACGCTAAGCTCACCCTAACTCGTCACTTTCATCAACATCACCATCATCATCATCATCATCATCATCATCATCATCATCATTATCATCATCGACAGCAGCAGCAGCATCAGTAGCGTCAGAGAAGCAGCATTATCAGCTCTAAGAACCGCATATTTGTCGTACAATGGTTATAGCTGCCACAGTTTCGTCCAACGATGTTTAGGAAGGTGGGGTGGGTCATCATGGTCATCGTTCTCACCATCGACAGCACAAAATCAATGTCCAAGCACTGACGCTCGATTCGGTATGTGGCTTGACAGTATTGTTAGTTGTACGCGGCCTGTGATACTGTCGGGGTACCCAAACAACAGCATGGTTAGTGTCCTCAGCCAGACTGTTTCAAAAGCAAGGCCTGCTAGGCAGCGGTGCTTGGCGGGAAATGTCAGTGGATTAAGTTTTTCAAAGAACAACTCGCCACACATATTCCATCATCCAATCTAGATGACATGAAGATAGGGCCGAACTTCTACCCACTGACCAACCTAGTTTGAGTGTCTCTGCGATTGTCGCATGAACATCCCCAGTATACCTCAATGGGTCACGAAGGCACAAAAACCGTCATACCACGGAAAGGTCCAGTCACGTCATGACGGCCCAGACTCATCAGCATCAAACTGGTGAATTTCGGCTTTTTTTGCGAAGGTTCATGATTAATGAGGCTCCACTATTAGCCACTGTTTGCCTTTCCCGTTGAAAATTTTCACTAATCGGCTTGGTGCAATGCATGAATTGTATGCATGAATTTTCTTGTAAACTATGGTCAATTTTCAGTATTCTACTTCTTAGCGGATTTCGTAGAGATGAAAAAGGATTGCATCTGTTTTCCACTGGGTACTTTTCTCCTGGTCCTCCGGTTGTAACTTTCTAACTGTTGCCAAGATCCCACAAAAAACTCAACCGTAATGGATTACCGTTCCATGAAACGTTAAACTTCCCTGCCTCAGCCGCAAGATAATGTGCGGTTTATTGGTTTATTGCAGTAGACCTGTTCCCACAATAAACTTTGCCTGCCGTGCATCGGTGAGTGGAGAAAACCAGTCTACCGAATGCTGCCAATGTGATTTATTAGCTAACCCACCTACCGGAAAAATGTACTTGTTGTTCAAGTGTGTGAATATGCAGGCCATAGATTCCGGCATTCTCGGATTTATCGTAACATATTCAAGGACAGCTTCATAACTACGGAGAGAATGTGGAAAGCTCTTTTCAAATTCCCATGACCGCCGGGATTACTTAGCTACTTTAGCTGAAAGTTCGTAAGAAAATATTCAAGGATAAAACACCCAGCGCTAAATGGACTACTTTTGTGGAAAAAGTGACTAAAGGAGGGACGCTCGGAAAGTCTTCAGTATGAAGAAAGATGTTTTGAAATATTTAACTTTCCATTATTAGTGCATGCCAACATGGTGATTGAAGGATTGGTGGTGCTATACCCTGATCAACTACAAGTTCATCACAGCGTCAATCATCCGCTCGTTATCGAACAGTCAAGTGTTTAAGCTGTTAACCAGGAGCTCGCAAGTTCGAGTCTTCTTGGGATTTTTCGTGAGGTCTACACGATGATTATCAGTAAAGGTGAAAACAGCTGTACAGTGCTTTCCGATCTTTCATTATTGACTGCCTTTCATAGGACTAAATCTCCACCAGAAATGGGACATACGCTTTGCGGCCATTCCTTACAACTCCTGAGGGCAACATATAGACCATACCAAGTCCGAAACCGACCGTTTCACGAAAGAAAAACCAGAAAGGGCTTCATGGAAATTTACGTATTTGCAATACATTGAGAGTGACGTTGGTTTATTCTTGCGGAAAAATATAAAGCTCTACAGTGGTCGTAATTTTATACCAATGTGAACTTACGTGTGGGACAACAACGAGCAAATACCTGGTAGCAGGAGTCTAGTTATCGTTGGCTAGTGAAATAAAAAATCGTATCGTCCAAACACAACACCCTTCCGTTTCCTAGTTAGCATGCCACCTGGGAGTAGCACTAGGGCTGAGGTATTGCCCGGTTGCCCAAACCTAATCAGGGGCACGTGAGACGCACAGGTTGGGTTCAAACCACGGAACTTCTGGTCAGCAATTTCGTGTCTTCACCACTGAACAATCACCATCTGGTGAATTGACGGCTCGTTTTTGTACTCCATTACAATCTTCATAAAGGCAGATTTATGCTGTGAGTAAAATCATTTTGTTATCACATATTTTCGCAAGTGGGTTTATTTTGGACGCTCTATCATTTGACTAAATATAATGCAAGATGGTCGTCAAGCTGAAAAGAAACAGATGAGCTATGGGCAAATTGTTTGTATGATTACACCGTCGCCTGCTTCCCCGCAAAGAATTCATTTGCATCCAGAGTATGTGGCATATGTGCAGCCGCCTCAGAAACATCGGATTCTCGGACAAACACCTTGTTTGGATGGATTGTAAAGTAAGATTTTATTGATTCAAAACTAAAACCTTGTGAGAGGCAGCCCTACAGAACGGTGCTCTGAACGTTTCAGGAGATAATACAGTATTATACATGTAAGATGACTGGGGCTATCGGACTATACACCGTTGGTATTCAATAGGTACCGGGCAGTAGGAACAGACGAGTGAGGGCAGTAGATACTATACTGGCAGCTAGTTCTATCAGAAAATAAGTTAATAAACATCGTAAACTAAGCAGTACGTGCGATTAGTAACACCGTACTCGTTAGGAACAAAAAAAATAGGTAGTGAGGCAGCAAGGAGTTCTGGAAGCCAAAACGAGTAAGTACCAGATGAAACACAAACGTACGGATACGGGAAGTGTGAATAAGCAATACAAGGCAATAGTGGCGTGGAAGAGAGTCAATACGTTCGAGAAGTAGTTCCGAATTAAACGGAAACGGGAGCCATCTGAAGAAGCAGGTACCGGGTGAGTTTCACACAAACTAAATATACCTGCAGCCTTCATCTGACAGCGTGATGAAGCAGCACCTGTTGCGAAGCAAAATCGAAATGTGCATGTGCAATTAAGTACTTTTAAGAAGAAATCCAGACAAGAACTATCAGTTGGTGTGCAAATAAACCGATTTGGTGCAGTAAATAGCGCGCTTGTCTGCATACGAACGATTAAGGTTCGATTCACCGGCAACTCTCACGTTGGAGCGGACGCTCGAAAGTGGGCAGAGTTGATAAAAAATTGCTAGCGAAAGCATACAGGTGACGAAATCTAAATATCAGCAACTAGAGGGTAAGCGAACCTTAAGCAGCAGCAAAAAGCGGGGAACAATTGCCGGAAGCTGAATTACTTTGTGGTAAACAGGCATAAATCACGCTACTTATGAGTGGTAGCATACCACGAACACAAATTGGCTGGCTGAGAACCCTGGATTCCACAAAATGCAGGGAGAAATAATCCTTCGCTTGGTCACCTAGCGTGCTGTTAGGAAATTCGGACAGCTTATACCCCAACGGGTAGGCCAGTGGACTATACAACGGAAAATCATTTGAACACTGTCCTCCAGACTGTGACTCCCGTCCGGCTAAGTCGTTTACTAGCTACCTTATCAACGAAGCAGAACATACGCAGAACATACATAGCAAAACATACGGTTGACGAAATTCGAGAGACTGCACCTACCTGATGAGCTTCAAGAAGGGCGAAACCGGTCGTGGGCTGTCGAAGATTTTCTAAAACCTTATGAGTAATGTATCACTCCTACAAGATCTACGACCTGTTGGATATCGTACCAACTGAAACCTGAGGCGGCCTGGTGCTTAAAAACATCATAAACGAGGGATTCATTTGGGTACCAGGTGAGTTGCTCGTCAAAACCCAATAGACTGTAAATGAGTGCACTTCGCTAATATACTACTCTCTTTCAACGGTCATTGATATCTCGTTATAGGAAACACAATACATCTGCATTGATGGATCCTCCCTCGAAAACAAATCGATTCCATTTGCCGATACAGAAAGGTTCGCTAGCAACAAATTGGTACAGGTCGTATTCCGAAAGGATTCGCTGCGCCGAGATCGCCGCCCACCACGAGGTCTGGAGGCCCCTAATAGAAAAGACTTTCAAAGTGAAGAGGATACAATCGCCTGTCCACACATTGTTCACCCATTACCGGCAAATATAACACCAGATGCCGACTGTCAATTTTCACCTTCAGTAAGTTTACCTCTCGATCATTCACTTTAGTTTGTTTGAGAACCCGAGACACCTCGCGAAAAATGTCGAGAGATCCTGAAGTCCAAGGGTTGTCTTCTTAATAAACAGCAACAACGACTGAACTAGTCAACCAGCGTTTTTCGAGCATGGTTTCCTCAGCATTTTGAGAAAAGCGAATGAGTCTCAACAACGACAGATTCAGATGAGACATTGTTGACACATTTGTAACGAAGATTTGAGAGACCGGACTCACACAGGAAAATATATGTTAGTTTTTGAGTTTAGTGAGTTTTTGTGCACGAAACACGACTTATTTCTGGTTGTTAAGGGCACTTATTTTTACATCGGAAAGCCAAGCCGTCCCTGAATAAACTGGTAGTCTTCCAGATTTGTGACCACCTATTCATTCTATCGAGTATCCTTATTACCGAGTTTACCAAGACCTTGGTTAAATGTACCATGCCCGGGGATAGGTATGCTTTGGGTGCTTGTTGGACACATTCTGTCATAGTGGGAACCGGAACTGATAGGATTTGTAAACTCCCCAGAACGGCAAGAGTGCATCCGGAATTCAAATTGATATCACTCTCGCAAGAATAGTCCTCCTCCTATTTTCGCTCGATTACTCTGGTGAGTTCACACTACAGAGAAAGCGTCAGCCTCGGGTTTCGTCCCTACTAGGACCTTAGGCACATTATATCCTTTGCTATGTTGGGATAAGAACCTCCAACTTTAGTCGTGCGCACCTGGGTACGGTGCATCCGAATTATCAATTCTGAACAGGCGGACCTAATCAAGCTTGAGCGTTTTGAGTGGTTTGTCCGATACCTGACATAAGCCTACCCACACTGGTTCAAAACAGCTACATTTGGACATACAGGGCCGAGGTATCAGTGGGCGCATCTGGAGCTAAAGTAGTCCTCTGCTGACAGCTCTTTGAGGCAAACTCTGGTGTGGAAAATCACCATTGGCACAGCAGTTAGCTTACAACAAACAAGACAATGAGAGAAACTCTTCACTCGCAAGCTAACTTATTGTAAGAATACCTCGTACGTGCAGCGAAAAGCCGCATGATAAGGGTCATTTTCAAGCGATAAAATTATCGCACACTTCTGTGTTTATGTTTACGTGGATGAGATGAGTTTCCATGAGTACATTTAAACCTATGTTATTACGAATAAGAAACGCCCCAGGATGACTTCAGAAGTGGCTCGTTCAACGACATCGACTGATTAACTGGTACTAATACTGGGAACAATTAGCACCTGTTTTCCTCAGTGCCACTACAGCTGCTATCACTGTGGATCGATTCAGCAAGTCACGTTTCTTGAAGTTTAGGCATAACACCATTCTGCACGAGTAAAACAGAACATGTCACGGTGAAGTCAAAGCATTTTATGAAGTCACGAGCGGTGCTTCATCATCCAAAGATATTGCGTGAACTGAACCTTAAGGTCTGAATGATGACACACGGACGTTGGTTGGATGTTCGGTATGAGTATCAGCAGCTCGCCTAGATTTTGCTTCCAGATTGGTAGAAATAGTGTCTCACAAAGTTATCTTAATTGGATGTAAATTTACGAAAATTTAAGGGCTCATTTTTCACTCCGATTGCAGGCATGATCTTGCCACAATAAATCAATGCACAATAAAACGCCCTATATGGGATCGTCCGTAGGAGAAAATAATGCTGCTTATCATCGTTATCACTTGTTGGTTTCTGTTCCAGGGCCTTCCCACCACTTCTGACCGAGTCGATCCTACACAAGCAATTAACAGGTGTCCGTTTCGTATTCAAATCAAGCAGAAAGCCATCAGACGAAGGAAACCAAATACGGGATTGCTTGAAGAACTTCGGGTTCCCCCCGCTTTTCTTTCTGCCTGCCTAATTGTGGTCGTACTTCTGCTCACCCTTGGAATCATCACCGCTTTTTGCATCATGAATGCTGAAAAGCTAATGCTTTGCAAAACACGAAGTCGTAAGCGTCGTGAACGTGAAGCAGCAGTTGCATCCGAGCTGGCGGAACAAGCAGCCAAGGAGGCCGCTGCTGCAGCGACCGTCGATGCGCAGGAACGTCAACCAAATTCCTGGCATCCAATTTACGGACGATTTGGAATGGTGCCTCCGACCATGGGCGGGGCTTTTGGTGCCTTCGCAGCCCGTCCTCTGGACGCGGTCACAAACCAGCAACAGATGGGTAACATGACAGCTAATCCGGGAAACGCGCCTCGACCTACTGGAATGGGCTATTATCTTGCACAACCCAACGCAGCTCACCATTAACTTCAACCTCAGCCACATTCCACGTTGTGAATACCATAATAGCCTTGTAGGTTCGTGCGGACTAGCACGTCCAAGCACAAGTAGACTTGAGCGTCACAATTTCGTAACTTGCGAAGTTGAGGTCTAATGCTACTCGCAACATGCTTATGTAGAATCTGAGGAAATCGTGAAAATTAAAAGCAGCTGGAACAGGGTTGGAAACCTTTTCGTTCCAAGTAACTAGAGTTTGCTATGTACCGGCATCAATGACCAGAGGGTAACAGTATCATCTACGCATTAAATACTATATGAGAACACTTATTTTCAGTCCTTGTGTTTCAATCCACCATATTTTCTGCAAATACACCATAGGAAAAGCGACTTGTTGTTACCAGTGAGCCTACATGTTTTAATTTCCATGGTTGCAATTCTTTATAAACGATGATTTCGATCTTGCCTAACCCTATAGTGTATTGTGGAACCCAGCAAATAGTTAGCTCCCTAATTTGCCAGTCTACAGTTATCTCTCAGAATGACCGGAGGTACCACACCATTAATATCGCCTAGTGGTGTTTCTTGTCTGTCAAGCTTTAGACCATCAATCCATTCAAAGGGATGTCAAAAGTGTTTTTTTCTTTTGAGAGAAAACTGTGATGAACGGGCTCATTAAGGCTAGGAGAAAGGTATATACAGCCAATTTTTGAACCCAATCAGATTTGGAAAAAGAAATTTGTGTATGGATCTCGTCGACTTAGGATATGTTGTCCCGCTTCTGTAATAAGACATCATCCGACTAGGTGAGAACTGCATCAGGGAATTATTGGCAATATACTTTCTATGCGGGTAATTTAAATGTTGCGCTTTGCCTACCTCTAAGGAAACAACAGACTTCGTCCAACTAGTGGCCCAAAGACAAACCGATGTTTTTCACACATTGTTACTAGTCTCCGCAAGTAAACCACAGCAGGTCCATCGTGGTGCTATATGATGGAACTAGATCGGGGGTAAGTCTATACCGTTCAGATCGAGTGGCTGACGAAATCGGGGTTAGAAAGCTTGAGGAGCTCTTGAAGGTCTCATCCATTATTGATGAAACGAGATGGATTCATTCATCCAGAAAAGTAATATTAAAGCAGATGCAACCGTAGACGAGACTCATCAGAATGAAAACGAAAGAAGCTCTTGCGGCATTATGGATTTCGCAGGATGAACGGTTCATTTGCGTATGCACAAAAGAGCACTGATAGTGATACTGAAAGCGGCACGTAGCTATGCAGACTGCCACACAGTCGTTACTGTTGCGTGACCAGAAACGATGGGATAAATCTCGTGACAGAAATTTTGTATCCATCCTAGTTTCTACAAAAAATGTCCCAGTTGTTTTAAATATTACAGAGGAATGAAAAAGACAAACGTATCTACGAAACGAAGTCCAGTTCTGCGAAAATTCGCGGGGCAAAACATCACAGGACACAAAATTTTTGCAAGAAAATTATTTGGTAACTCTCATTTTCGACCTGCGGTCGATTAGTGATAGGACAAAGCCAATTTTTTGCTCCGTTACCATGCTAATTTAATCAGATATCGACTGGAAATGGTCAAGGCGTTTCTAAAAATGAAGCTGCATTCCATTTACTGCATAGATGTTTACTTTTAAGTCGACGTTTTCACGTAATCATTGGCTTTATCATCGTTTCCCACAGTCTACGTTGCAGTACCAGGCTAAAGGATGGTTTTGTTAAACTAACGCGAGTCCATTTCTCAGTGTGAACAAGCTGGATAATTTGCATAGTCCAACCCGTACGGGCAATAACGGGACAGGCCACATGCCCTTCTGTTTTTCGAATTAAATCTTCACTGCTACGTGAAACTAATTTCAGGTAATACCCACAGAGCACGCGATCTTGGTGACGAAGGAAAAGACGTAACGCATAAACGGTACGACTGTAGCTCAGACTCCAATTCTAGCTTGATCACTGAGACGGAGGTTGGCCGAAAATTTTGTGACCAAGATTTGGAGATTAAGGTTGGTATTATATGCCCCACTAGTCAGTTACATACGACATAAAGTAATATTGTCCAACTACTTGTGGGTTCGCATTTGTTGACGGTGTCGTGAGATGTGCACTTCCGATCGTAGAGATTAACTCAGTTTGCAAAAGGAATGAAAGATCTGAAAAGTTTAGATCTCTGCACTACTGACAAACGAATAAGTCATATCATTTGCAATTCATGTTCGCCTCAACAACGCTATACAATACGAAAAGAGATAGGAGACTAAGAAAAACCCGATTTTTTAGAAACTAAATTTTGAAGCAGAAGGAGTCGTTAATAGGTTGTAGAATTCCTGGGGTTATGTGAGGATGAGTTATAATTGTTCGAGGAATCTGAGGGCATCAGAATTTTGCTTGGGGCCGGGACAATAATCAGCCCAAATTACCTTCAACACAGTAAGTAGTGCAGTAGAAGCGTATTGTGACCCTAGTTCCCTAATAAAAGTAAGCAAAACATTACCATAATCACGTCATTGTGCAAACGGTGGGCGCTAGGTGGGTGTTTTGCTCTCAATACCTTGTGAGATGTATAGCTCAACGACATAGCGACCGCAAGTGATGTGATTGGGCCAGTTGTTGTGTCGAAACAGTCATGCTATTGCCAAATAGCCAAGCTCTAGTTAGAGGTACCGAACTCGAGTGGGAACTGGACGACAAGCACATTTTTTAGACTGTCTGTTTTCTGTTTTAATTTGATTTCTGGTTAACCATACACGAACTCATGTTTCCGACCCATCACAAATAAGGTTGTTCACACAACTCCATGCACATAAGCCGTGCTTTACTGGAACGCACGCCCCCACCGCGGCTGGAGCGCAAATCCGGCGGTCTACCTGGCTGTTTTACCGAGGGCCTTCCGCGACCTCGTCTTACCAGACAAACCGTACCTATATCATAGTGCGTCCATCGCACGATCCAAGCGACTGTCTCAAAGTGGACTACTGTCTGCCCGTTCGTCTTGCCATCTAGCTTCAATTTACCACTCTGTAGCGAGGCTAGACACGAAATCCGATAATGTAATGTAAGTCAAGACATATCCACTTGCATTTTCAATCATGAAAGCAGTATTACTTCGTGTGTGTAAGAACTTCAAATACTGCCAGAATTAGTGAATGATGGATGAATTCGCTGCTATATGTGTGTCATACATTTGTCGTACACGGCAGCTTCCATCGAACAAACTTGTCTATGTATTCGAGGCCAGCACGTAACTTTGCTCGATGTTCAACGATTATAATCATGGTTGGAAACTCAGGTAGATGCATGTTCTTTCATTCAGTATTTGCCAGGTGTCATCCTAGGAGATGACAGCCAATCGAACCATAATGTGAACAAACGTTGTTGCGCTTTAGGCCATGCAATTTAAAAAAATACTGATAATCTGATGTAACCAGGGCCAATAGCCTTCAATGCTCTGGTAAATTAAATTAAACCCAAATCCCCGTGGAAGTATGCAATATACTTTCATATGCATACTAATGATGAAGACCCTATATGTATTTTGTGACGTGTAGTTTATGTGGCGGAGTGTCTGATCCAAAATCCATCGCAAGGTATAAACGCGCGGACATTTGAAACAATACGGAGCACTTCCAGAGGTGCTGATGAGTTTCTGCAGTAAATGTACACAAATACCAATGGCGGCATAGAAACAGTAATCCAAGATGCGACTTCTCGACATAAACCATATACGACACCGTAAATATAACAGAATTCGAGGGCTTGATTATCTGTTTTTCCATCGTTTACACATGGACGACTTGGAAATGTCACCGACATTCTATCCCTCGTTCTTTAAATAAATACTGTGAGTACTACGCTTGTAAGCTGGTTAGCTCCAGGGCTATGTCTGTCACAATGGCAAAAGGGTATTTTATCACAAAATACTTGTCTGTACCAGGATACCTACTTTCGCGGTGCAGTTCAAAGATACCTTGGGGTGGGGGAATGAATGTTTGACGAATGGACGATGATGCACAACTCCGTATGAACGTACTTTCAAGGCTTTTAAAAACTTCAAACTGAATACCCTGTAGTTCAGTTTACCCCCTCCATTGACGTAATGTTTTACCTAATCATAGCCATGATCTAGTGAGATACTGGAAAACCCAGCTCTTTTGGGTCCGGGTTTGCATATCTTCAGGACATTGGTAGGCACTCGTCTTATGCAATGCTTTTACTCTTTTGTGTTGAACAAATACCACTATGTATGTCAGTATGGCTTAACAATTTGTGGGACTAGTCGTGGTGACCATGTATGCACATTTGTTTACTACATACCTTCAAACCTGAGCATTCCAATGCATGCGTCGTTAATAGATCCAAGCATCAAGGCTTGAGAAATCATCTTATGAGATCTTTTATTTTTCGCTTCACGTGCGGGCATAGAAAAGTGAGGAATACAACCATCTTCTAAGGTCAGAATCAGAAACAAGCGGATTGCAAAATCTTTAGGACATATTTGCTCAGGACATCAACAGCATTAATCTAGGATCGACCTCCACAGAGCAAATGCATGTGTGTGCCAGCCTCATTTCAGAGGAATCTCAAAAAAGTTATAGCTGAATGTGATTGTTGATTGGGACTAGTCGGGAAGTCTCTCGTGAAGTTAGTGCATTAAGAACAAACATATGTACGTATATTTTAACTCAAGACCAAATTAATTGTGTAGTGGGCTTGGGTGGACTTGGAGATAACAAGAATTCTAAATGATGGTCAGCAAAGCTTTGAGAGGAATGGGGGAGCGAATTCGACTGCAAAGCGTCTTGCTTGGACAATCAGGTATTACGACACAATTTTAATTTAGAGATGCTCCTGGCATATTAGATTTTGGTGCTATATATTGTTTAAACAAGCTGGAGGTGGCTCAGTGACCAACATGCAAACTTACTGCCGGGAAGGTTTGTGTTTTGAACCCGACTTCCGTACCTCGACTGCTCCTGTCTAAGATCTGCAGTCTGGCACCATCTGAGCCCTCATGCTTCCTTCAAGTGATGTGGCATCTTTACACCAAAAAGACGTCACAACTTAACCGGGACAGACTATTGTATAGAATCGTCAAAGAGGGATTTCATTAGATGATAATGAACCGGATATGTGACGGTAAAGTATTAACGATTGCTGAAGGAGTTTTTCTTGCGTTTGGTAGCGAATAACAGCTCGTCTGCAAACCAGAAGGCAGTGGTCATAGAATCACACCAGGGAAAACATCTTACATCGTGCCCTGAGAATTTCGTGGCGAAACGAATGGTAATTAGCTGCTAATGATAATATTTTCATGTGGAGAATTTTCTGCTTAGTCCATCGCAAGATCCTGTAATTTCGTCCATGGGCCATGTATAATTAACTAAAGTACTCATGAAAGTGAAAATGAATGAAAGACCATTGTTCAGGGCAGTGATTTCATTTGACAAACATGCCAATGAGGACCAAAACATAAAAGGCAGAAAGCTAAGGAAACCATATAGCTTATAAGACACCGTCGTCTTCAAACAGATGTATTTAGAGCTGGCTTCTAAAAATTTCATCCACGACAAGTGACGTAGTTAGCTGGAAGAGAGTGGTTTCTAATAGAGGGCGACTTCGTATTATACTCCCAAGTTGCATGTATTGGGCTCGTCTGTCAATTTTTAGAAACAGATCATTCATGACCTTGTTACATCACTTACGCATACGCAAATAACGCCTTAACACACTTGACCACTGTTGTTAGGCTAACAGCGGAGGTGACTATTCTTGATTGACTGAACTAACCCAATTGTACAATGGCTAGTATTATCTACCCATGTTAATGCGCCTGGGAGTGGTACGCGCTATCAGGAGAACTATGGCGTGTACTGTGTATCTCACCTATTCAATCGACCATGACAGTTCATCGTGCTAATAAGTTTGGAACTGCCCTCTCTCGTTCACCTTATTCTCTCGGGTGTATGCTAAATAAAGGTCTCTCGGGTGGACGCATATGTGGCTCAGCGGAAGCCGTATTCGACCCTACCCATTGTGTGCCGGTGTTCATTGGCTAATCAAGTAGCTGATGCCAGCCCACCATTTGTATTCTACTGGCATGGCCACGTTCTCCGTCAAAATGCTGCCATCCAGATAAGGCTCATCGCGTCAGCGTACAAGACAGCTTTCACACACACCTTTGCTTACTACAATGGACCCGCGGATTAAATCGCTTTTATGTAAATAAAGCGAGATGGTTAAGAGATTGAATCATCATCACAAGCCACTAGGCTCACAGTCAACGTTTTTAATATGTGTAGCCACTCCTCGCTTGTTGCCTGAGCATAAAACCAATGCAGATGCGCGTGTTCGTTTATAGTCAGAACTGGTGCTTCGTTATCAATGAAAGCAATCTAGGGATAAGACCAGTTTTCAGAAAGTTGTATCAAGATTTTAGGTTGTAGAAGGAAATGTGCGAATGTTAGACAGATATGTAGGACAAAATTATTGATATTCCTCTTAACTTTTCCTATGAGTCTCTTGGACCTTGCCATCGGTAATCGTCACCGAATCCATGATGAGTGGGGGTAAAACAGCCTGATTACTAAAGGAATATTACCCATAGGTTTGCTTAAATCTCTTCGATTGCCCACGAATGGTTTCAGTCTTCTTGGAGCTTATTTGGTGGGCATAGCTCTCTAGTAACCATCAAGCTTATGTTCTTCTTGACCTCGAGTTAAACAAATTTCGCGAGGTGCACTCATTTGCATAACAATTTGGTCTTAATGAAGGACTCAACTGAATCCCAGCATGAACTTTCTCCTATAGTATTCTTTTACTTGAATGGGCTGCTCAAAGTTCCCATGGTATTTCAGTTGGTACAATATTCGAGATTTCTTATGTTTGGTGTCTCTTTATGAAACTGCACAACGATATCTTGAATATCATGGCAGATGAAACATAACGCGGTTTTGTGTACGACATTCAGGTCAAAAATGTCAAACAAGAGATTCAGCTGGTACCCAGTCTAGTCTGCCGTTCCTATAAGGTTGGTGTGCAAATGAGCGTAACAAATGTGGTGTCCTTCTCGCTCTTGTGAGTGATCATCTCCTATGTTGTATATTACATTATCTACGCGCAAAACTTGCATTTGTAAGAGTTATATGGATTAAAGCAAACATGACAAAAAACCAATCTCATTTATTTCATATCGTTCGTTATTATGAAGCAACTATTCTATATCACAAGTATGGAAAATGTGACGAGTATTCGAACTCGAATGTCGATAAGGTATCCGGTATTCCTGAATTAACAACTGAACTTGATATATTCAAAACGATGCGCCATCGAGTGTATACATTTCTGCTGCTGCGAATCATTGCTTCTGTACTGCTGAGAATGTGAGAGAATTCGATGGGTATCACTCCTTTAAAGTAGCACAAGTGACACACCGCCTAATATTATTGACATTTAGCGGTACTGTATGTTGGCAAGCTTGGTTCCAGAAAGAAGACAGCAAATGAAGGTCGATAATGCACAGCGTAAACACCAGCTTCGAGCTAATCGTTGGTCATTCTACACACTCACATGCTTCAATTAGGACGATATGCAAAAGCAAAAGCAAGCAGCAGATGCAAACTGTAGATGTTATCAGTAACAAATAACCGTGTTTCAGCACAGTTTGCGTAAATAAAGCTGACAGATTGCATAACCGTTCGAGAAAAATTCGGATACGGTAGGTGAAGCTTCAGAAAAATACACTCTGAACCTAGTCAACAAGTGAATTCACAAATGAACCAATTTTGCCCGTTTGATAAGCTTGAGCTTGAGCAAGTCAAAAAGACTATGAAACGAACTGTAAGAAGATAATAGGGTTAAATGGCGTTAGAGATAACAAAAGGATACTTGAGGACAGTCCGAGAATGTGACCACACTGGTAAACGGGCGAGAATGTGGAAAGGCATAGTATCGATAAAACAGCGTGAACCTGCACAGTCTTACAAGGAGCGGATACAAAGGAGGTCGATTTTCCATCTGATGAGCCACCAAGAATACAGTTCCGGCTGATGAGTTCGTTTGGAGAACTTCGCTCTGAAAAAGAGGAATGCGAAATGCCCACGATCCGTGTCTGTTTGGTTAATCATATGTTCATAACAGTAATCACCGAAGTCTAACATGAAGATATCGGAGGACAGAGGATGGAAGGAATTCCCGGGTATTTTCATTGTTGAGAATACGCTCATCAGAGCAGATAGGAAGCGATCTTTATTTCAAGAAGGCTTAATTCTCATCCTAACAACTGTTGATTTGTTCAGACAATTAGAGTGACCGTGGCTAGTCAGATTTTTCTACTTTCTTACTGCCAAAACATACATTTAGATTCTTAATTTCAGCGTAAACTCCTTGTGCGGACCCGATGCGCAGGATCGAATAGTTTATCTTCGTCGAGGTTCTCAGGGTTTAACTACCGGTAGCTTTCTTGGTCTTCTTAGGCTCCACCTAATAAGGAGCATACAAGCCTTTGTCACCTAATAAGTTGCCGTTCTTGACGAGTCCGTAACCCAAGAGAATCAAAGAAATAATGTGGTGCGCGAAACATCATGCAGAACAGACCAAAACTAAAAAAACTTTCGGCTCGTTGTAATCACTCACTTTTTGATGAATGATCCAACAGAAATTTACCGAAATCCCTCACTTCAAACATTCTTCAATTAAGTGTCACGTACAAAGTCTGCTTCATGTTTCGATTGGAACGATATGCGGGATGTTCGAGGCGTGTTTCAGTATTTCCTATATTAATATTAGTAATATTGTGAAAGAGAAGTTCAGATGAATTTCAACCGAGTCGTCCGTCGACACGACGTTAAAAGCACACACAGTTTGAGTTGGTGGAGTAAGAAACGAAATTGATGTAGTTCTGTGGACTAGGCCTTCCTGATAAGCTCAATGAAGGGCGAAACCACCAACGAACCCTTAAGCGTTTTATCGATCTTAATAGTATTATTGAGACTCGGAATGCCCCTTGTTATTGCTCACTGTGAAATGCCCAAGATCTGCGCTGGTGTCTTGGAGCCACCGATGCATCTCAGGCTTCAATCAATTGTCGCATGTGTAAACATATCACTAGCAGATGGGGAAGTCAATAATACAGTACAGGTGTCCAGGTAACCTTAGCGGTAAGCGAGTAGGCTTGAGTGAGGCAGATTCAAACAGTGAATAGCATGCAACGTGACGGTGGCAAAACATACTGGATGATTCCGCGCTCGGAGGTTGGGATATACACCTGGCGACTTTATCCGTAAACAACTTGTGCTACATCTTATCAAACAATTTGTAAACACATAACCTTACAATCAACTTTGGTGAAACTTTAACAGCTCAGCACATGTTGCATAGGAGAGCTAGAATAGCACCAAGACGAGCACTATTTGTCATTCTTTTAGGACCAGTCTTCAGCATTTGATGATGGAATGAAGCCCCTGATATCTTTATATGCCTATTGTTTTGAAATTTCAAGTCGACGTTATTAAATTTTATGTATGAACAGTTGTTACGATTGTCACACCCAATCAGTGAGTTTTATCAGAGCAGTTAGGTGGATGGCCTCTTTGGCCCGTCTAATCTCTCAATGCTTCATTTTTCCAAGCATGTTTAGGTTTGCTCTCGGTATTTCAAAACAATTCCAACACTTTTTTGGCTTGACAGACACATGAAGCTGCTGAGAATTTCAAATCGTGAGTAGTTTGCTCACCGTTCTGTTTCGATAGGTCTGATGAAGTTAGCATACTCATGCGGATGTGAATGGGTTCGTCCCTAACACTCTTCCCTGCTGATAACCGAAAAATTAGTTTTGATAGCATATGTAGACGAATGGAAGAGGGATGAAATGGTGTGTTTACTATTTTTATACCCAGCATTCCAGATGCTGCGCTGTATGGGCGACTACGTTCGAGTCCAAATTTAATTCAATAGTAAGAAAGTTCGACAGCATTATGCATATAACCATTCTTAATGTTTTACGTGCCTTCAGAGGCAGTTGATTTTGTCTGGATGTCCTGGTAGGTAAAAGAGCTGCATTTAGCCCGGACCGTAAGTGAAGACGAAACAAAGTATTCACAAGGTTGATGGAAACTCTTCGACGACCGATTACATCTTTTGACCCTCTTAAAGATAATCAGGTAAGCGCAGCTCTCGAATTCCCGTCTAAATCGTGTTCCAATTAAACTCAAACTGGACGCGAACTCGCAAAAAGCGCTCGATTGAAAAATGATTAGGATTTAGCGGGTGGCTCAACTGATTTCCAGCCAAAGCTGTCATTTATGCTATTCTTCAACTGAATTTGCCACAAAAAGATTACCTCGTGCCTTAACTAGAAAAATGTTCGAAATATCGGACTACACTGAGCTGAGTGTATTTAACAAGAATCAGTGAATTTTCCCCGAGGTTCCTATGTTATGCCCTTGATGTGTTACAGTCCTGGGCAAATGGAGAGTTTAAATTCTAGTACCCATAGCCAAACCAAATAAAAGTTACTTGGGGTATAACAACACAACTCAGGCGCCTATCGTTATCAGCTTATTCATCAACTTGTTTTTACACCATTACAAAAGTCAGCTGAAGTCAACCCCGATCTGTTCCTCGTCACCGTCATGAGTATCGTCTGTAACGTTCAGTCGCATCCATAAAATTACGTTTTATGCCACCATTGGTGGTAATTAAACAAGTCTGTAAAGAATGGCCTGTAAAACTAGAATTGGAACCTTCTACACTTATCGACTTGATGGATCGTGGGGCAGGATCGCCAATTACTGGCATTTGGTCATTTCACAGAAGGGACACCTGGGACCTTACCGTGGTCTCCGCACACCAGATGGACACGTTCACAACGCGGAGTGAATGACGTCCTTGGTTTATACTGGTCGTGCAGTGGAACTTCAACCGCGGTACTGCCTGGTTGATCTGCAGGGCCACGCCATTGGCTGACGAGTCCCACTCACCCTGCAGACGATCAGATAGAATATCTGCACTCACTAGTCAGATATAAATTTCTATGAAGTATGTCCAAGAACGTAAATGTGGTCAGATGACGACGACTCCTACGAGGTTCAGAGAAATCCACACGTGATTGGTGAAACCGAGAAAAATGCACCAACGGGGGTCCCATGGGGCTGATGGTAAGCCGAGGTTTCAAGTTATTTATGAGTACCCGAGAAAACGGTGATGATTCTGAGGCGCTTGTCATGCATCCGGGACACACGAAACCCCGCTTTCAACGAGGGTATGGACATGCCTGCTGACAATTCCGAAGCACGGCGCAGATCAGAAAATTTCTTTGGGCTAATATGAAGCTTAACCTGTTTTAGACGGACCAAGAGTCTTTTTATTCGGAGGCGATTGGAGTCTGTTAGCCCGTGCCGTTGATGTTCTAACGGATCCTGGTAAGATGGCACACTCAAGACCACTTGGTTTTAGCGTTCTGTGTGCAATTTGACCGCATGTCACCTAAACGCCTGGATGGAAAGTGAACGGAATTGCTTGGAGCAGTCAACACTAATTATCCTCTCTTCGATGTACTATTCGGTCAGCCTAAATGACCCACATCTTTACTTCTCCGTTTCTTCACAGATTCTGAGGAGGATAGTTTATAGACGATTAAACCAAGATTACCGTGGCAGGGCAAAGCCGAAAACTGCCATTATCCTGGAGAATTTCCTGGCAAATGATTGGCAACACGGTTTGGAATTCGGGAGACGCTAGCTAAACAAATATTTCCAACCTCAAATTTTCCAAAATTACTTTTTATTCTGCCCAAGCATCTAATTCCAGTCACAGGAAGAGCATTCTCTAGCCTGCGACATATGTTTTTAAATGGGGCCATGTTTGAGATGGCAGGATAGTTGAGTACGAATATGCTGACATGAGAGACCCCGGTTGGAACCGAACATATGAAAATCCATTGCTTTTATACGATCTAAAGCAATCTGGTAGGATCTCAACGCTGGTGTTTCCTCCGCGCGGCATGAAAGCTTGATACGGGAAGGGTGTTACATATCAGCATTACAAACGCGAGACACAACAAAATTGGACGGAATGTGGACGGGGAGAGGACTCTCATCAATTACCATTCAATACGGCGAACTGAGACACATTTCAAAACTCAGACTTGTCGAGACTGACCCATGAAATCACACAGTCTAAACTGAACAATGTCACATTAGTCATCGCCTGGAACACATTGTTGATTTCAAGAAAGTCATCGAAACGCATCCAACAACATACAGGATAACAAAGAAGAACAACGAGAAGAATGTGAATTAGTAAAACACAATTGTTGGAAAAAAACACATCTAAAATGGACAAACGGAGATAGAAATAAAAGTCTAAAAGCATTTTCGGTGTACAATACCCGGGCCAGATTCGTCATACTCCTGTTTGGTGATCCACATCTGATGGAATGTAGATAGGGAAGCCAAAATTGAACCTCCAATCCACACCGAGTATTTGCGCTCCGGAGGAGCGATTATCTTGATCTTCATTGTGCTCGGCGTCAACAATGTAATCTCCTTCTGCATTCGATCGGCGATGCCGGGGAACATGGTCGAACCGCCAGACAAAACAATGTTCGCATACAGGTCCTTTCGAATATCCACGTCGCATTTCATGATCGATGTGTAGGCGGTCTCATGCAGACCGGCACACTCCATACCGAGGAAACTCGGTTGGAACATGGCCTCGGGACAGCGGAATCGTTCGTTGCCAATCGTGATCACCTGTCCATCGGGAAGCTCGTAACCCTTCTCCAGTGATGAGCTCTCACTGGCAGTCGCCATCTCGTGATCGAAATCGAGTGCGACGTAGCACAGCTTCTCCTTGATATCGCGAACGATTTCTCGCTCAGCTGTCGTGGTGAACGAGTGGCCGCGTTCCGTCATGATTTTCATCAGGTAGTCAGTCAGATCTCGACCAGCCAGATCCAGACGGAGGATAGCGTGTGGTAGGGCGTAACCCTCGTAGATCGGCACTGTGTGACTCACACCGTCCCCGGAGTCTAACACAATCCCAGTCGTCCGACCAGATGCATACAACGACAACACAGCCTGAATGGCCACGTACATGGCTGGTGTGTTGAACGTCTCGAACATGATCTGTGTCATTTTCTCACGGTTCGCTTTTGGGTTCATGGGTGCTTCGGTGAGTAGGACTGGGTGTTCCTCGGGGGCGACACGCAGTTCGTTGTAGAACGTGTGATGCCAGATCTTCTCCATATCATCCCAGTTGGTCACGATTCCGTGCTCGATCGGGTACTTCAGAGTGAGGATACCACGTTTCGACTGTGCCTCATCACCGACATAACTGTCCTTCTGTCCCATTCCAATCATGATTCCGGGTTGTCTGGGTCTCCCAACGATGGATGGGAATACGGCTCTGGGTGCATCATCTCCGGCGAACCCGGCTTTGCACATACCGGACCCGTTGTCGATTACGAGCGCGTTGATTTCATCTTCTGCCATGTTGTTTCCTTCGAAAATGCATTTAATGCGTTATAGAAGACCGGTTAGCTAAACTGTAACTTATATTCTGTTGACGTTTGACCATGTATAGATTTCGTTCCATCACACTTTGCCTCATGGCTTATCTTCAGTTGTATTGGCTTGACTGTCTACACCTCATTTTACCCGAGGCTGCACCAGTCAACCTTACGAGATAATCTGCAACTCGTCCTCCTTTTCGGAGCAGGTGATTGATTTTTTCATTTAGGCATGTGCATATGCGCAGCAAACAGTGGCTGATAGTAGATGATTTTAGCTCATGTCTGTCTGTACGATAAAACAGAGCTGCACTTGTCGGCTCAGCTGACTAATGTTATGCACTGTGAAAGACAGTTCACAAGACGCAAAATGCACCACTTATTTTTTTTAGTGATAAGCGCTGAGTAGTGATGTCTCTTTGTTTGATCACAAAACTTCTGCGTTTTGAATGCCAAGCACGGGGAATGTAAATAACCTGGAAATGTGTATATCAGTGGGTCTAGTTACGCCTGAGCGTAATAAAATGCCTGTAAGAACTTGGACACAGTGGTCCCAAATTGTTCCCACGTCATTTGTCACTAATGGTTCAACTAAACACCAAGGCATCACGAGTGGCACTTGCCAGTTCAGGGGTCTACTCATTCATCGTTATTTCAAACACAGTATTACGAGGTTAACGATACGATATGATAACATTTTTAAGCCTGGATAAAGTGGCACATGAGAACACTATCTTTTGCTTTTATTCTTGTAGACCAAACTACATTCGACGGAAAGTCAGCTTTTACATAATTTAGCCATTCGTTCGAACTGTGTGAGCATGATGAGGTACATATAGAGTACCCGAGAGCCGCTCTGATTATCTCCACAGGCTTCTTGTTTTTAAACAACAATTATTGCAGTGTAAAATTTCAGAGAGACTAGTTCGACGAACGATTGTGCGGAAAGATTAGAAATGACCAGGAATGTTTGACATCGAATAATATTCGCGTGTGGTTAAGTGGCAACTGTACATGATTTATGGTTGCTTCCGTTGAAGGCAGCATACTATGTAGACGGCAACAACTTCGAGAACTTATCTCATACATTTTACAGCGATGCAAGTTTTCAGTGAGGGTGTACACTCTTCCTTACTTCTCGTAAATCAATACAATGATTTGTGCTCCAATGCAAAAGCTTTTTAAAAACGGGTGGATGAAGCTAAAAGGGTATTCTTGCGGATTACCAGAGCTAATGAGGTTTCGTTACATTCTGGTCAACTAGGCATTATTTTTAAGTTACAAAAGAGGGCTAGAAACGTATATCTCTGACTGACAGTTAGTCACTGTAAAACTGGACTTTAGTTGTGTGTTGAACCCGTAGCAGTATAATACATTCCAGAGTTAACTTGCTTTTTCTTCGACCTCACGCGGATGTTCAGTTGGAAAGCAGCTCGATAGGTGAATCTGTGCTAGGAATATTGGAATTTGGTACATCAATAATGATACAGATTTCAAAGAACAGGGTCTGTTCCGTCCCATTTATGGATCATTGAGGAGAGGCAGTCCAAATCGACAGTGTGAAAACATTTTAGTACTAGATGCACGCAAAGATTACGGGGCGCATGGCGTCGGATAACTGATGAGATGGATAAATTGTGGTCAGAGGTAGGGAATGAGCAACTGGGGACAATGATAACACTTTCCTTTCCAAAAAGCTAAGTTTCATTCCCCGATTCACCGCAGATTCTGCTCCCCGTAAGGTTAGGTGGTCTAAGATGACTTTCTGGCATTAAGTTGGCTTACTAGGAGAGAACGGGAGCCCAAAATATACCCTGAACTGGAGGACCTGCTAAAAGTCATAGCGAAAGGCGCTATGCTATGCTCATAGACAGCTGACGTTCTGTCTTCTTGATGCAAATGCTTACATGCAAACCCTTATTTCTATGTACACTGTGCGCTGGACAGATTTGGGATATTACACAGTCGAAAGTGGCAGTCCTGCCAATTTCCACAGGGAAACGAGATCGAATACGAAAAACACATGCTGTACTGCGTTCCATAGACGATGATGGACATAAATTAAATGAGAAGGGAAGAAGGACTGTCACGAGTAACTCTTCGTAGAGGCTTCGGGATAAGGGATTTCTTAGCACAGGTAAGTGGCTTACAGAAAGTGGTCAAATGCCTTCTGCGAAAACAATGAAGCACAGCAAACGAGCACACACGAAACAATACGGCGAATATATCGGTTGAGATGGCATTACCTAGGATTATTATAAGCTGATTGGTATCTGAGGGTGGAAAGTGAGATATTTACGAAAAGTTACAAAGACGAGATTCTCTCTGAGGAAGGTTCAGTTCTACAACGTATGAGAGTGTCTTGATAGAGTGCAGAGTGCCCAGTCGAAAGATACAGACTAAGTGCCGGAAGAACTAATCCCAGTTGAGTTTCTCACTGATGACGAGGACAAAATAAGGAATGAGATGCCATCTCCTGACGGTGAGAAAGCATCTACAAGTTACTGGTCAGTGAAAAGTTATCGATAAGAAGTAAAATATTACGTTGAACAGAGCCACTGGGAATAAGTAAAAGGAGGGAAGGTCACGCTGGGCAAGAGGGCAGCACCTTGGGTTAGGCTCAGTTTGACTTAGGAAACAAAAGAACTGGTGAGATAAGAAGCCAATCACCCAAGTTTCTCCTATCATGATAAGCGTGAAGTGTGAGGACTAGAATATAATGTTGAAAAACGATATGTTATGGATGCCGAGCTATGAGAAATGTCGATAAATTCCACTCATAGACTACGGGAGGTGGACCCACGGTATTCTGCAAATCACTGTCAATGATGGTGGGAACAAAGGTATCGGGAGCGGAAATAGCCACTCATAGCGTGGGAGCAAAGCAGATCAGTGGACGCGGTATGACAGAGAAGCCTCCATAGCGCAGTCGCCTATAAAGGTATGAAGAGGCAACGAACGACAGGAGATTAATCATATAAGTGTGGAATGGGGGAACGTATATCTTAAGGGCATCCCAACACTGATGTTCGCATTCTGAAAGACGACACCGCCCGTCTGTACGTACAGAGGAAGGATGTACAGGGAGTTTCTAATCCAAGTAATGAAGTTTGAGTGAAGCTGACGTATAGAAGCTCGGCAAGCAGGTCCACATGCAGGCTCTCTTCAAATCTGATAACCAATCATGTTACTAAGAAACAGCAAGCCTGCGAGATCGATCAGGGTATTACGATATATACTACCATCCACCGGAGGGGCAATTGGAATCCGAATGCGTGACAGAATTCTGCGTCCAAAAAAACGTAAACGACCTTTAAACCTAAGCTGACTTGCGAAAAATTTTTGACATTAGTCACTTAATCGACTCGTTGACGCACTGACCCGTGTACCTCTAATCCCACTGCGTTCTTTTTCTTCCTTTATAGATTACCTGTTCGTTGTTTGTACTAAACCGGTGCACATAAAATTTTGCGATAGAATTACTCGCCAGTTACAGACAAAAGCTATGCTTGCTATCTTCGTTCTTCTCATGGTCTGAATGGGTATCTTCAATTAGTTCAAACTATTAGATTAAATATTTCAGAGCAAAAGGCTATGAGACAGACAAGGTGCAAACTTTGCATGCCCCAAAGGCAAGAAATTGGTCTGGGTGTAAGTGCTGGCCACTGCGGATAACGAGGTGCTGGACTCAAATAAACGTAGCGTTCAAAGCCGCACCAGTGAGCGGAACGGCACATACCTGTAGCTGTTACTTCAAAGTTTCACATTCAAAACACCCATTTTAACAGTCCTCTTTGTAACATGGAGCAATTATTCTGGTGGGTCCACACCAAAGGAGAAGCACTGGACTTGAGTTCGGCTCTTATCCGGGCTCATCACTAATGCATATACTTGAATGTCCCGGGGTCTAAACTCCGGAAATCTGACACAGGAAGCAGGTGTTACCATTAGTTCACCAGCACAAGTCAGAGACGTTATAATAATCAGTTCTGAGCAGGAGAAAGTGTTGACCCTTAAGCGATATGTTTGGCATTCCGGAAGTATCAAATGGGTACTTTCGAGGTTTGAGTCCTTTCCAGAAGTGAATGTGAAGCCAAATAAAAGCAACGTCCATCGTCATTCTGTCACAGACCAGGCCCAATACTGATGTGGGAAAAACTAAACTTTACCAGCTGCTCGTTTACTGGGTTACTTAGATATTCAGTAAAGTATCGACTACCCTATTTTGCGAAAGGCGAAAATGCTAGGGTGGATGTGTCATTGATGCAACTTCATTAACCGTTTAATGGTCCATTCTAGTCTCGTAAAATTGTATGTGCTTCATGCATACTCAGCATTCACAACCTTGAGATCGCTTCAGACAAGACGAACCATTTACGCGTCGAGCATTCTGGCAAACCGTTTTCCTTTTATCTGCGTACATTGTCGTCGAGTAGTCCCCAAACCGGTCAAAGGGCATCTTGTAATGCGATCCATATATCCTGATCATGTTTGTAAAACTAGATGGAATGTGGAAAACAAAAGGGAAGAAGACAAAAAACTGTGAAGACGTTCGACAAATTATTAATTCATCCAGTAGTAAATGTCTTCACAATAAGGAAACTTCGGCAATACCGAATCACTGAAACCCCCTTAAGTGGGAGAGAGGCTACTGTATCAACTGGAGTTGCCCAAGAAATTCAACAAGACTGAATGATGTAGATCAATCATATCCTACCCCCTTAATGTGTCAAATGAGATAAGGTAACAGTCTTAGAAATTTCACCGGTTTGCTTAACGAATCTTACCTGTGGAATTGATTAAGGCAAAAATAATCTGCAAGTACATCAACTCTTCATTGATATAATGCACAATTTCACAACTTGCATGTTGAAAAAAGGTTCTACTTGTAGTCTGTGATTCAAAATAATACGGTGCGCTTAACGTTTTCTCAGTGCCCCGCAGCATGTAATCACAGATACTCGTGAATTTGAACAAAGGCAATTAATCTTCAAAACTGAGGTATATCCCGTCTTTAGGGTATGTTAATCACTGGACTAGTTAAAGTTATATGAGTTTCAACACCCCTAACTACCATGTGATGCAGATAGATGATCGAGGGTGAATATTTCAATGACATGCCAGTGCATATGGTTTGATTGATATAAAAGTGTCAGTCAAATATCGCGCACAAGTAGATGGTAGAATGACTCAAATTAAAAAAAATTACATGACAAGATTCATTGCCATAAAGCACACAACTAAGAATGCGACACACGGACCACCAAAGATTCGAAAGCACCTACCACTGGTAGGCAGACCAATAAGCTTCGTGCAGACCAAAGTGTCGCGCGCCTAGACCATGCCCATAAATGGAGAGAAGTAAAATGAATAAAAACTGAAAGCACTGAAAACTGTTACTAGCAGCATTCAACTGAGAGGAACAAAGAATAAACATGGCAGAAGATGAAATCAACGCGCTCGTAATCGACAACGGGTCCGGTATGTGCAAAGCCGGGTTCGCCGGAGATGATGCACCCAGAGCCGTATTCCCATCCATCGTTGGGAGACCCAGACAACCCGGAATCATGATTGGAATGGGACAGAAGGACAGTTATGTCGGTGATGAGGCACAGTCGAAACGTGGTATCCTCACTCTGAAGTACCCGATCGAGCACGGAATCGTGACCAACTGGGATGATATGGAGAAGATCTGGCATCACACGTTCTACAACGAACTGCGTGTCGCCCCCGAGGAACACCCAGTCCTACTCACCGAAGCACCCATGAACCCAAAAGCGAACCGTGAGAAAATGACACAGATCATGTTCGAGACGTTCAACACACCAGCCATGTACGTGGCCATTCAGGCTGTGTTGTCGTTGTATGCATCTGGTCGGACGACTGGGATTGTGTTAGACTCCGGGGACGGTGTGAGTCACACAGTGCCGATCTACGAGGGTTACGCCCTACCACACGCTATCCTCCGTCTGGATCTGGCTGGTCGAGATCTGACTGACTACCTGATGAAAATCATGACGGAACGCGGCCACTCGTTCACCACGACAGCTGAGCGAGAAATCGTTCGCGATATCAAGGAGAAGCTGTGCTACGTCGCACTCGATTTCGATCACGAGATGGCGACTGCCAGTGAGAGCTCATCACTGGAGAAGAGTTACGAGCTTCCCGATGGACAGGTGATCACGATTGGCAACGAACGATTCCGCTGTCCCGAGGCCATGTTCCAACCGAGTTTCCTCGGTATGGAGTGTGCCGGTCTGCATGAGACCGCCTACACATCGATCATGAAATGCGACGTGGATATTCGAAAGGACCTGTATGCGAACATTGTTTTGTCTGGCGGTTCGACCATGTTCCCCGGCATCGCCGATCGAATGCAGAAGGAGATTACATTGTTGACGCCGAGCACAATGAAGATCAAGATAATCGCTCCTCCGGAGCGCAAATACTCGGTGTGGATTGGAGGTTCAATTTTGGCTTCCCTATCTACATTCCATCAGATGTGGATCACCAAACAGGAGTATGACGAATCTGGCCCGGGTATTGTACACCGAAAATGCTTTTAGACTTTTATTTCTATCTCCGTTTGTCCATTTTAGATGTGTTTTTTTCCAACAATTGTGTTTTACTAATTCACATTCTTCTCGTTGTTCTTCTTTGTTATCCTGTATGTTGTTGGATGCGTTTCGATGACTTTCTTGAAATCAACAATGTGTTCCAGGCGATGACTAATGTGACATTGTTCAGTTTAGACTGTGTGATTTCATGGGTCAGTCTCGACAAGTCTGAGTTTTGAAATGTGTCTCAATTCTCCGTATTGAATGACAACTGATGAGCATCTTCCCCGCGTCTACTTTTCTCCCAATTTTTTTGTGTATCGTTTTTGGATATGGGCAACGCATGGTTCCCAATTTAGTGGTTAGGAAATTGGATTTGTTAGACGTTTATTCGGGTACTGTAAATTGGACGGTATATTAAGCTTTCGTTTAAAATGGGGTTTCTTACACGTGGGTAGTATTTTTTGCACAATCTTGACAGTTGCTTGATCGTTGTTCAAGTTCTTCGGCTCATTGGGCACATCAGTGAAGCGTGAAGCTGTTAGCTGTTGGAAATTTCTTATTCAGCCACGTCCGTGTATACTGGTGGGACGTCTTTGTATTTTCGTTTCAGTATGTTAAATGTCCCGTGTTCAATCCCGAATAGTCCTTTACGTGCATTATTGGTAAGGACGAGTAGGTGCAAAACTCTATGCACTAAATACCATTTGCAGGATATTTGATCTTTTAAGTAAATTTAACTTGTTTTGAGAATTCGAGGTGCGCTGTACAGCTGTTTTGTCCTTAATAGAAATCATTAACAGATAACCTCGAGCCCACGACCACCTTCCTAGTAGTTTGAAAACCTAACCACTCTGCCACGAGCTTCTGATCAGCAGGATGCTTAATTCGCTTTTGGTCAGGATACAGCATCGGTGATCTGCACCACTTGGCAACGGTTGTTCGCTAGCTCATCAAGCAACCGCTTTTCAGATGGAGTTTTCACTCACCTGTGACGCTCATTCATTTATTCATTCATTCATTCCTTCCTTCCTTCCTTCATTCATTCATTCATCCATTCATTCATTCATTCATTCGATGAGTGAAACTGCCATCTGATTAATCGTCACCCGAGGATGCAGTGTACACTTGTGCTCATGTGCTGTGGATCCCGTTAGTGAAGGATCCGTGGCGCTACCTGCGATTTAATCGCATTGCTCGTCAGGCGTTCTGGGCTAGAAGGTTGGGTATCTTGACTGCTAACCGGAAGGTTGTGGGTTTGACACACCCACACCCACACACACAACTCACACCCCTGTGAATTGTGTACTGTTCACGAATCTAGTAAGGGTGAAACAGGTGTACAATGCCTCTAGGGTTTTCATAATCAATTGGTTGCAGGAGGGTATCTCCATTGAACTTCCCAACTTTCATAACACTATGGACAGTGCTGACCCCGGTTGGTGTGGACAAGCCAGAGCAGTTGTACCGGAACCGGAGGGAACTCACTCAGACGAGAAGCACCAAGAAGAATAAAATCGGACTGGTTATTTAACAGCTTTAAGCCACATTATGAGTAGTTTTCTTCAGTAAACCGTGTCATTTACTTCTTGATGGCTGCCAGCGGCACACAGGAGCAGGCGTCCAAGATTGCGCTCTCGAAATCCGGAATATGGTCAACTGGGCAAAACACTAGTCTCCATTGTTCACATGTCTACAGAAGAAAGAATCCTATAATGTGGGACCTTAAAAACTTACGGTCAGTTGTGACGTATTCCAATGTCTTTAAACCCCAGGTGTTCAGAAACGAAACCCAGAGGAGCACTTTGTCGATGCCGAAACGTTACTCAGTGACTATTGGTTAATTGGTCCAATTCACATGAGCTGGTAGGTGGAAAATACGTACGCCCACTTTAAACATTAACATAAATGAAGAACGCCCAGGTGCCACTACGAGTTCCAGGGTCAAAGATTGTTTGATTGACTATCCACACGGCATAGAAACAAGTTAAATTGCATGTGAAGGAAGCGAGATCTAGCTGGGCATTTCGACGAACTCAAACAGAGTGGTATATCATCAAATTATTTATTTGAACTCGCAGGTAAAGTGAATAATCAGAAGTGGAGTTAAATTGTAGTGATTATCTTTGTTAGTCGTATGGAGCTGCTGGTCAATTCCAAAACAAATGATTGGACAACAGTGACAATTTGTCTCCAAGGTTATCAGCGTACTCAGCAGAATAGTCATCATCATCATCATTGTCAGCTGTAAGAACCGCGTACTCGTTATACACTGGCTGTAGCTGCCGCAGTTTCGTTCACCGATGATTGGGGGCTGATAGGTAGCTGCGCAGTGCACGCGTGAGTTGGTAAATTGGTGCATAAATCCAGTACTGTCAGTGGGTTTTCAAGCGGGGGGTGGAAAAGGAGCTAAGGGTGGAGCTAAGGAGCATTGAAGGCAATAGCTTTGATGCAAGGAGCTAAGGAGCTAAGGAGCATTGAAGGCAATAGCTTTGATGCATGAGCTCCATTGAGGGCGCGACTGGGCCATGTCTGATAATGTCTCTCTCCATTGATGTGGCCCGTCTCGGGGTCCCCATCCAGGAAGACGGCAATGACCAGCGCAGCTAAGTTTGCTGGTAATGGCTTTCATAATTTGCTGCCAAGTCATTGGTTGACCGCCTCTGACTCTCTTCCACCCTTCACGTGGTTGTGCGAAAAGAGCCCTTCGAGGAAATCGGTCGACTGGCATACGCAACACGTGGCCAAGCCAGCGCAACCTGTGCAGTGTGATCAGTTCATCTATCGAGGGTGAGTTATTTCTCCCGAATACCATTCGACGTACTTCAGCAGTGCTGATCCGGTGTTCCCACCAGATTCGGGCAATGCTCCGAAGACATCGATGGTCAAACACTGAAAGTCTTTTGACGTCCTCGGCGC